>NW_020867331.1:0-35413 GCF_003369695.1 Bos indicus x Bos taurus | reverse complement strand
AGTAAAGCTTTAATCCAATTGTCTGCTGATATTGGATCTATGCTATGTTAGTTATGCCCTGATGCAACTCAATACTAGAGTCTACAGGCTCTATGGTAGAACTACTGGCAACCTTCAAAAGGACTTATGCCAATACATGCCTCCCAGGATTGCTGCTGCTGCGGGTGACCCTGTCCCCCAGGCAGGCTACTGCCAACCCATACCGCTGCAGGAGCTCTTCAACGCTGACAGGCGGATCTATCTCAGTCTTTAGTGGGATCACAGGAATTTAATTCACACCATTATATTTATTACTGTGGGCAAAAATCCCTTAGAAGAAATGGAGTAGCCCTCATGGTCAGTAGAAGAGTCTGAAATGTAGTACTTGGATGCAATTTCAGAAACAACAAAATGATCTCAGTTCGTTTCCAAGGCAAACCATTCAGTATCACAGTAATCCAAGTCTGCACCCCAACCATTGAGGCTGAAGAAGCTGAAGTTGATTCTTTCTATGAAGACCTACAAGACCTTCTAGAACTAACACCAAAAAGAGATCCTTTCATCATAGGGGGTTGGATAGCAAAAGTAGGAAGTCAAGAGATACCTGGAGCAACAGGCAAGTTTGGCCTTGGAGTACAAAATGGAGCAGGGCAAAGGCCAAGAGAACACACTGATCATAGCAAACACAGCTTTCCAACACAAGCGACAACTCTGCACATGGACATCATCAGATGCTCAATAGAAAGTGAAAGTGAAGTCGCTCAGTCCTGTCCGACTCTTCGAGACCCCATGGACTGCAGCCTACCAGGCTCCTCCATCCATTGGATTTTCCAGGCAAGAGTACTGGAGTGGGTTGCCATTTCCTTCTCCAGGGGATCTTCCTGACCCAGGGGTCGAACCCGGGTCCCCTGCATTATAGGCAGAGACGCTTTTTACCGTCTGAAGTACCAAAACCAGATTAATTATATTCTTTGTAGCCAAAGATGGAGAAGCTCTATACAATCTGCAAAACCAAGACTGGGAGCTTACTATTGGCTCAGATCATGAGCTCCTTATTGCAAATTCAGACTTAAAACTGAAGAAAGTAGGGAAAGCCACTAGACCATATCAGTTCAGTTCAGTCACTCAGTCGTGTCCGACTCTTGTGACCCCATGAATCGCAGCACGCCAGGCCTCCCTGTCCATCACCAACTCCCGGAGTTCACTCAGACTCATGTCCATCGAGTCAGTGATGTCATCCATCCATCTCATCTCGTCATCCCCTTCTCCTCCTGCCCCCAATCTCTCCCAGCATCAGAGTCTTTTCCAATGAGTCAACTCTTTGCATGAGGTGGCCAAAGTACTGGAGTGTCAGCTTTAGCATCAGTCCTTCCAAAAAAATCCCAGGGCTGATCTCCTTCAGAATGGACTGGTTGGGTCTCCTTGCAGTCCAAGGAACTCTCAAGACCAACACCACAGTTCAAAGCATCAATTCTTTGGTGCTCAGCTTTCTTCACAGTCCAACTCTCACAATCCATTCATGACCACTGGAAAACCATAGCCTTGACTAGATGACCTTTGTTGGCAAAGTAATGTCTCTGATTTTCAATATGCATATTAGGTTGGTCATAACTTTTCTTCCAAGGAGTAAGCGTCTTTTAATTTCATGGCTGCAGTTACCACCTGCAGTGATTTTGGAGCCCAAAAAAATAAAGTCTGACACTGTTTCCACTGTTTCCCCATCTATTTCCCATGAAGTGATGGGACCAGATGCCATGATCTTAGTTTTCTGAATGTTGAGTTTTAAGCCAACTTTTTCACTCTCCTCTTTCACCTTCATCAAGAGGCTTTTTTAATTCATCTTCACTTTCTGCCATAAGGGTGGTGTCATCTACATATCTGAGGTTATTGATATTTCTCCCGGCAATCTTGATTCCAGCTTGTGCTTCTTCCAGCCCAGCGTTCTCATGATGTAACTCTGCATATAAGTTAAATAAGCAGGTGACAATATACAGCCCTTGATGAACTCCTTTTCCTATTTGGAACCAGTCTGTTGTTCCATGTCCAGTTCTAACTGTTGCTTCCTGATCTGCATACAAATTTCTCAAGAGGCCAGGTCAGGTGGTCTGGGTACTCCCATCTCTTTCAGAATTTTCCACAGTTTATTGTAATCCATACAGTCAAAGGCTTTGGCATAGTCAATAAAGCAGAAATAGATGTTTTTCTGGAACTCTCTTGCTTTTTGATGATCCAGCGGATGTTGGCAGTTTGGTCTCCGGTTCCTCTGCCTTTTCTTAAACCAGCTTGAACATCTGGAAGTTCACGGTTCACATATTGCTGAAGCCTGGCTTGGAGAATTTTGAGCATTACTTACTAGCATGTGCTGCTACTGCTGCTGCTAAGTCACCTCAGTCGTGTCTGACTCTGTGCGACCCCATAGAGGGCAGCCCACTAGGCTCCCCTGTCCCTGGGATTCTCCAGGCAAGAACACTGGAGTGGGTTGCCATTTCCTTCTCCAATGCATGAAAGTGAAAAGTGAAAGTGAAGTCGCTCAGTCATGCCCGACTCTAGCCACCCCATGGGCTGGAGCCTACCAGGCTCCTCCATCCATGGGATTTTCCAGGCAAGAGTACTAGAATGGGGTGCCATTGCCTTCTCCAACTAGTATGTGAGGTGAGTGCAATTGTGCAGTAGTTTGAGCATTCTTTGGCATTGCCTTCTTTGGGATTGGAATGAAAAGTGACCTTTTCCAGTCCTGTGGCCACTGCTGAGTTTTCCAAATTTGCTGGCATATTGAGTGCAGCACTTTTGCAGCATCATCTTTCAGGATTTGAAATAGCTCAACTGGAATTCCATCATCTCCACTAGCTTTGTTCGTAGTGATGCTTTCTAAGGCCCACTTGACTTCACATTCCAGGATATCTGGCTCTAGGTGAGATCACACCATCATGATTATCTGGGTCTGACCTAAATCAAATCCCTTATGATTATACAGTAAAGGTAATGAATAGATTCAGAGGATTAAATCTTATAGAACGCCTAAAGAATTATGGATGTAGGTTTGTAACATTATACAGGAGGTGGTGACCAAAACCATCCCAAAGAAAAATGCCAAAAGGCAAGTGGTTGTCTAAGAAGCCTTACAAATAGCAGGAGAAAAGAAGTGAAAGGCAAAGGAGAAAGGAAAAGTATACCCAACTAAATGCAGAGTTCCAGAGAATAGCAAGGAGAGATAAGATAGCCTTAAGTGAACAATGCAAAGAAATAGAGGAAAATAATAGAATGGGAAAGACTAGAGATCTCTTCAAGAAAACTGGAGATTCCAATGGAACATTTCCTACAAAAATGGGCTCAATAAATGACAGAAACGGCAAGGACCTAACAGAAACAGAAGAGATTAAGAAGAGGTGGAGAGAATACACAGAACTGTACAAAAATGTCTTAATGACCCAGATAAACACGATGGTGTGGTCACACGCCTAGAGCCAGACATCCTGGAGTGTGAAGTCAAGGGGGCCTAGGAAGCATCACTATGAACAAAGGTAGTGGAGGTTATGGAATTCCAGCTGAGCTATTTCAAATCCTAAAAGATGATGCTGTGAAAGTGCTGCACTCAGTACCACCAGGAAATGTGGAAAACTCAGCAGTGGCCACAGGACTGGAAAAGTCAGCTTTTAATTCCAATCCCAAAGAAAGGCAATGCCAAAGAATGTTCAGATTACCGTGTGGTTGCACTCATTTCACATTCTAGCAAAGTAATGCTCAAATCCATCAAGCTGGGCTTCAGCAGTATGTGAACCAAGAACTTGCGGATGTAAAAGCTGAATTTAGACAAGGCAGAGATCAAATTGCCGACATCTGTTGGGTCATAGAAAAAGTAAGAGAGTTCCAAAAAAGAAAAAACATTCTACTTCCATTTCATTGACTACGCTAAACCTTTGACTATGTGTATCACAACAAACTGTGGAAAATTCTTAAAGAGATGGGAATATCAGACGACTTCATCTGTCTCCTGAGAAACCTATATGTAGGACAAAAAGCAACAGTTGGAACCAGACATAGAACAATGAACTGGTTCAAAATTGGGAAAGGAGTACAAAAAGGCTGTAAATTGTCATCCTACTTATTTAACTTATATGCAGAGTACATCATACAAAATTCTGGGCTGGATGACTCACAAGTTGGAATCAAGATTGCCAGGAGATATATCAATAACCTCAGATACGCAGATGACACCACCCTTATGGCAGAAAGCAAAGAGGATCTACAGAGCCTCTTGATGAAGGTGAAAGAGGAGAGTGAAAAAGCTGGCTTAAAACTGAATATTCAAAAAACGAAGACCATGGCATCTAGTCCCACACTTCATGGCAAATAGATGGGGGAAAAGTGAAAACAGTGACAGATTTTATTTCTTGGGCTCTAAAATCACTGCAGATGTTGATGGCAGCATGAAGTTAAGACACTTGCTCCTTGGAAGAAAAGCTATGACAAACCTAGACAGCATATTACAACAGAGACATCACTTTGTCAACAAAGGTCTGGATAGTCAAACCTATGGTTTTTCCAACAGTTGTGTACAGATGTGAGAGTTGGACCATAAAGAAGGTTGAGTGTTGAAGAATTGATGCTTTTGAATTGTAGTGCTGGAGAAGACTCATCTTCTTGAGAGTCCCTTGGTCTGCAAGGAGACCAAACCAGTCACTCCTAAAGGAAACCAACCCTGAATATTCACTGGAAGGACTGATGCTGAAGATGAAGTTCCAGTACTTTGTCCACCTGATTTGAAGAGCCAACTCATTGGAAAAAACCCTGATGCTGGGAAAGATTGAGGACGGGAGAAGGGGGCAGCAGAGGATGAGGTGGTTGGATGGCATTACTGACTCAATGGCCATGAGTTTGAGCAAACTATCGGAGATAGTGAAGGACAGGGAAGCTTGACATGCTTCAGTTCATGGAGTCACAAACAGTCGGACACATCTTAGTGATGGAACAACAAGAGATATTCTTTGAACATAAAAATGAAGATGTGTATTTTATGAATTACCTTTTTTTAATACAATGTGTAACTTACTTTTTTAGTCTAACATACATTGGACATCAGTTCATATCTGTTCATAAAGTGTTGTCCCTTCTACCAACCTGCATAGTGATCCATTGTTCAAATGTACCATAATTTATTAATATTTAAGTAGTTTCGTAAGAATTGTATTAATGTTTTTTCCAATCTTGCTATGATAATCAATACTGTGATGAAAAGCTTTGAAAAATGGTCATGAGTAGGATGAATTGGTATTGAAATTACTAGATCCACAGGTGTGCATTTGTAATTTTGCCAATTCTAAGCCGCTCTCTATAGCAGCATGCAATTTAAAAAAAAAATTTTTTTTTTTTATGTAATTGTTGTTCAGTTGCTAAGTCACGTCCAACTCTTTTGCAACCCCATGGGCTATAGCCTGCCAAACTCCTCTGTCCATGGGATTTCAGGCAAGAATACTGGAATGGGTTGCCATTCCTTCTCCAGGGGACCTTCCTGATCCAAAGATCAAACCCACATCTCCTAATTACAGGCAGATTCTTTACCACTAAGCCACCAGGGAAATACAAATGAAGTCACCTGACATATAATATTATATTGGTTTCACATGTACAACAGAATGATATAATATTTACATATATTGAAAAATGATCACAAGAGTTTAGTTAACTTTCATCACGTGTAGCTACAGAGTTTTTGTCTTGCCATGAGCACTTTTAAGATCCATTCTCTTAGCAACTTTCAAATATGTAATATAGTATTTTTCTGTAATATAGTATTTTTTACCAAATCAAGTTATATTTTATCACTACATTCCCATGACTTATATACGTTTTAACCCCATTCATTCATTTCGCCCACTCCCAACCATGCCAGTTTGTACTCCTACCACAGTGTCTGTTTGCCTACACCATTCTGTCAAAATTTCACTTGAGATTTAAGTTGCAGGCTGAAGCAAATATTTCAAGCTCAAGATTTCATACACAACTGGCTCTTTTCACTGGTTTTCTTTGATTGCATTTGAAATCTGCCCACCCGTGACTCACTTTTGAAAGCTAGAAAGATGATCTAGGCTGAGAGTGTCCTCTGTAACATTTTATTCCAGTTAGTAGAGAAAGTTAATAACATCTGGCTTCCATTCTACTCGCATTACTCTAAGTTCTTATATTCTGGCTGTTCAGCATTAAGTTCTGATTCCAGCAGAGTGTTTCGTTGGTGAAATTGAACTCCAGTTCTCATCACAAAAGCTTCAAATTGTGCCTGGTCAGCCTGTAGACACCAGTGCCAGTGCCAAAAGACAAACTTGCAGTAACATGATTAGGACAGAGGTAAGAAAGATAAGGTTCAGAGCAGACTGTGTTAATATCTTGGCCTGAAACTTCAAAACGGTCTTCCAGTATGAAAGTGATGATTAAATATGGATAGAGAGGAGAATGTTGGTTGTTTTAAATCAAGCTAACAAATAAAAAGCCACGATGTATTTATAACTTTTATAATCTACCTATTCAGATAATTGAAGGGCAAAGTTAAAGATTCAGAAGTTATCTTGCTGCTAACACAAGTCAAAGGCCCTTCTAGAGATTACAGACCTTGTAGAAATTAAATTCCTGAAACAGAAGAGCTGCTTTCATCGCCTGTCGGCCAGTATATGATCTGAAACTAATTATTTTATAAACTGCTCTGTGCACTGAGTATTAAACTGACTGTTTACAGCATAGCATCACTATTTAATGTTGGAGTGTTTTTAGACAAACACCGCTTTCGTAGAATGCTTGCGTCCATCATTGTTTGAATCAGTTCAGTGCTTTTTTAAGAAAATAAATTTTGTTGTATTTTTGATCACGTGGACCATTTTGAGAGTCTTTCTTGAATTTTTTGTTTATATTGCTTCTGTTTTACGCTTCATTTTTTAGCTGTGAGCCCTGTGGGATCTTAGCTCCTCGACCAGGGATCGAACCCACACCCCCTCATCAGAAGGCAAAGTCTTAGTTGGACTGCCAGGGAGGTCCCCAGTGATTTTTTTTTTCTTAATTAGAGTGTAATTACAGTACTGTGACAGTTTTTTGCCATTCATCAACATGAGTCAACATTAGATATACCTATGTCCCCTCCCTCTTGAAACCCCCCCTTCCCATCCCTCTCCTCTAGGTTGTCACACAGCACCAGCTTTGGGTTCCCTGTGTCACACCTCGAATGCCCACTGGCTATCTTTTTTACATATGGTAATGTATGTTTCCATGCTATTTTCTCATATCATCCAACCCTCTCCTTCCCCCACTGTGTCACAAAATATCGGTGTCTCCTTTGGTACCCTGCCAGTAGGATCGTCAGTACTATCTTTCTAGATTCCATGTATATGCATTAATACATGATATTTGTCTTTCTCTTTCTGACTTACTTCCCTCTGTGTAATAGGCTCTAGGTTCATCCACCTCGTTTGGACTCAAACGTATTCCTTTTTATAGCTGAGTAATATTCCACTGTGCATATGTGTCATACCCAGTGCTTTTTAAAGTTACCTTTCCAAGCAATAATCCCAATTAGTTTTTTTTTCTACTAAATTGTGACTCTGCATGGAATAACTGACCCATGATTTCAGACAAAATAGGCAAACCACTTTTGTTTGTTTTGTTTGCCAACTCAGTATTAGACTCTGTAACCTGAGACGATGATTACCAAATGTAGCTCTGTGAGCCCATGAAGTTTTCCCTAGTCAGTTGCCAAATGAGAAGCACACGAACAGTCTGCTCATGTATAGTAGCCAGATGTCTCTTATCAGGGGGGAGAAAATGGTGCTTTGTTCTGAGGTCATCTTCTTCCTTCCATACTAAGATACTAAAATCTCTTTCCTTAAATGAAATAATGATGATGGTATATTTTGTTTGTTTTCATACCCTTATTTGACCAACTGAAAAGTAGTGAAAGCTATAAGTCCCCCCAAATTGTTTGTTATATCTAAAAATTTTATGTGGCATGCAAAATCTAATAGTCTAGGAATTCCTGGTCTACAAATTTTTCCTTTCTTCCTAAATAACTCAAGAATTCTATTCTGGGGGGCAAAAAGCTGGAGAAAACATTTAATTATTTCATTAAATTTCTTGTCCTTGATTTAGCGAAGACAGTTTTGCATTAACTTAATGTAAAATGTAAGGTTCCTGGGGGAGGAGATTTTTTTGTTTGTTTGTTTTTTTCACTGCTAGCTTCACAGTCCTTCCCAGGTGGCTCAGTGGTGAAGAATCCGCTGGCAATGCAGGAGAGGCAGGTTCCATCTCTGGGTTGGGAAGATCCTCTGGAGAAGGAAATGGCAACCCACTCCAGTGTTATTCATGCCTTTTCATACTGTTCATGGGGTTCTCAAGGCAAGAATACTGAAGTAGTTTGCCATTCCCTTCTCCAATACTTTGGCCACCTGATGCAAGAAGCTGACTTATTGGAAAAGAACCTGGTGCTGGGAAAATTTGAGGGCAAAAAGAGAAGGGAGAACAGAGGATGAGGTGGTTGGATCGCATCATCGACACAATGGACATGAGTTTGAACAAACTCCGGGAGATAGTGAAGGACAGGGAACCCTGGCGTGCTGAGTCCACGGGCTCACAGAGAGTCAGCCACAACTTAGTGACTGAATAATAACAAATCATTTTGTCTGATTTAGTGTTTTATATCTTCCGGTGTTAGTATGTCAACAAGTACAATTCATAATCATAGTACCATGTGATATTTATATTACATTCACAATAAACTCTTTATAAATACATCTAAGGACTATACAACCAATACAGAAGCAAAAATAGCTATGCATCCTTTCTAAGAGAATTCACCTCTATTAGCTCAAAATCGTTCAGACATTGTTGTCTTTCCTTCTTGGGGAAAAAGTCAAAAGCAGATACCTTATCAAAGACAACAGAGTTACATGTATCTCTTTTGGGAGGAAAGATGAAGGAATGTGTCTTTTTTCTGTGCTATTTAATTTTACTCCAGGGCAGCAAAATTGCGCAAGAAATACAGAGTAACAGTATGGTATGATTACAGAGCGAGGCATCAAATCAAGCTTTGAATTTTTCAGATCTTTTAAAATATCCTGTTTGCTTGTTTATTTTTGGTTGCACTAGTCTTCACTGCTGCTTGTGGACTTTCTCTACTGCAGTGAGAGGGGGCTACACTCTAGCTGCGGTTCATGAGCGTCTCATCCTGGTGGCTTCTCGTATTGTGGATCACGGGCTCTAGAGTGTTCTGGCAAGCAGAATCTTCCTAGACCAGGGATCAGACCTGTCTCTCCTGCACTGGCAGGCAGATTCTCAATCACTGGACCACCAGATAAGTCCCCAAGCTCCAAATTTTTGAAAAATGAAGTGGACTTTTAAAAATAACCTTTGAAAGTATTAGTTGCTTAGTCCTGTCCGACGCTTTGCTTCCCCGTGGACTGTAGCCCACCAGGCTCATCTGTCCATGGGATTCTCCAGGCAAGAATACTGGAGTGGGTAGCCATTCCCTTCTCCAGGGGATCTTCCCAACCCAAGGAATGAACCCAGGTATCCTGCATTGCAGGCGAATTGTTTACCATCTGAGCCACTAGGGAAGTCCCTTATCTAATTATAAAAGTGCTACCTGCATTACTACATTTTAGAAATTTTGAAAATGCAGAACAATACAAAGAAGGAAATAATTGTTATTAATCTTAACACTTAATTTTTGGAGCATTTCTTTCCAGAATTATTTTATGAACATTCACTCTCTCATTCTTCATGTTTTCAACATTCCAGTGCAACTTCTACTTGGAGTTAGTTCTCTAACCTCCTCACTCTAATCTTATCATAAGGACTGCATCTTGGAGTTTGCAACTTGCATCTTCTCCAAGTTACTAGGGAGTTACTTGGCATCTTCCTTGGTAAAACTTCCAACTCACTCCAACTTCTCAATGAAGAAGGAAATGGCAACCCACTCCAGTACTCTTGCCTGGAGAATCCCATGGAGGGAGGAGCCTGGTAGACTACAGTCCATGGGGTCGCAAAGAGTCGGACACGACTGAGCGACTTCTCTTTCACTTTGGTAAAACTTCACTTCCATCTTCTAGTTTGTCTATTCCACCTCCAGTCCAGAACCCATCACCTTTCACTGCCCATTCTCTTCCTCCTGCCTTTGTTTCCTGCCTCATCCAGATTGGATTTCATGGGGACAAGATTATAGTCACTCCCTTCCGACAAGCTCAGCTTCCTTCCCCTCTCCTGCTTTGTTGTTGTTGTTTAGTCCTGTCCAACTCTTTGCCACCGCATGGACTGCAGCAGGCCAGGATTCCTTGTCCTTTATCATCTCCTGGAGTTTGCTCAAACTCATTGAGCTGGTGATTCAGTCCAACCATCTCATCCTCTGATCTCATCCTCTCATCCCTTCTCTTCCTGCCTTCAATCTTTCCCAGCATCAAGATCTTTTCCAATGAGTTGACTCTTTCCATCGGGTAGCCAAAGTATTGGAGTTTTAGCTTCAGCATCAGTACTCCCAATGAATATTCAGAGTTGATTTCCTTTAGGATTGAATGGTTCGTTGTACTCATTCAGAAAAACCCTAGCCATAGCTGAGCCAGACTGTGACCTTCTCTGTATCTGTCCCTGGTTAGTTAACTTTCCAGATTTCCTCTTAAATTAACTGAAGACATCAAATGGACACTAAATACATTATTTTTTATTATTATTGTATGTGGGTCTCTGTCTGAATCAGGCAGATGAAGTAGTCAAATAATGCATAAGTTTATATAGGATTTTAATAATATAATCAGTGAGCTCAAATATATAGATTAATAAAATTATGTTCTCTCCAAACAGAGACTATTTAATTACCCATGGCATCTGTGAAACATTTATAAATATCAATCATTAACCTGGGTAAACAAATAACTGAACAAATTCTTCAAAACAGAGATTTTTACAGGGAACGTTCTCCAACCAGAGAAAAAAGTTAAATGATGAGCCAAATCCAGGAAGCTGAATGACCCCTCCAATACAAAAAAAAAGTCTTAGCTATTTGGGAATTAATGAACAGTCATCTAAATCTCTAAATCAAAGGGGAAATAAGACATACATTATCTAAGATCTCTAGAAATTAATAAAAGTGTCATTTTTATGACACTTATAATGACATATAAAAGTGTCATTTCCCTATATGGTACATACCTAAAGGGGGACTCACAGAATAATGTATAACTTTAGCCCAGAGATAAATCCACGCACCTATGGACACCTTATCTTTGACAAAGGAGGCAAGAATATACAGTGGAGAAAAGACAATCTCTTTAACACGTGGTGCTGGAAAAACTGGTCAACCACTTGTAAAAGAATGAAACTAGAACACTTTCTAACACCATACACAAAAATAAACTAAAAATGGATTAAGATCTAAACGTAAGACCAGAAACTATAAAACTCCTAGAGGAAAACATAGGCAAAACATTCTCCGACATAAATCACAGCAGGATCCTCTATGACCCACCGCCCAGAGTATTGGAAATAAAAGCAAAAATAAACAAATGGGACCTAATTAAACGTAAAAGCTTTTGAACAACAAAGGAAACTATAAGCAAGGTGAAAAGACAGCCTTCAGAATGGGAGAAAATAATAGCAAACGAAGCAACTGACAAAGAATTAATCTCAAAAATATACAAGCAAATCCCGCAGCTCAATTCCAGAAAAATAAACAACCCAATCAAAAAAATGGGCCAAAGAACTAACCAGACATTTCTCCAAAGAAGACATACAGATGGCTAACAAACACATGAAAAGATGCTCAACCTCACTCATTATCAGAGAAATGCAAATCAAAACCACAGTGAGGTACCATTTCACGCCAGTCAGAATGGCTGCTATCCAAAAGTCTACAAGCAATAAATGCTGGAGAGGGTGTGGAGAAAAGGGAACCCTTTTACACTGTTGGTGGGAATGCAAACTAGTACAGCCACTATGGAGAACAGTGTGGAGATTCCTTAAAAAACTGGAAATAGAACTGCCATATGACCCAGCAATCCAACTGCTGGACATATACACCAAGGAAACCAGAATTGAAAGAGACACGTGTACCCCAATGTTCATCACAGCACTGTTTATAATAGCCAGGACATGGAAGCAACCTAGATGTCCATCGGCAGATGAATGGATAAGAAAGCTGTGGTACATATACACAATGGAGTATTACTCAGCCATTAAAAAGAATACATTTGAATCAGTTCTAATGAGGTGGATGAAACTGGAGCCTATTATACAAAGTGAAGTAAGCCAGAAAGAAAAACACCAATACAGTATACTAACACATATATATGGAATTTAGAAAGATGGTAACGATAACCCTATATGTGAGATAGCAAAAGAGACACAGATGTATAGAACAGTCTTTTGGACTCTGTGGGAGAGGGCAAGGATGGGATGATTTGGGAGAATAGCACTGAAACATGTATATTATCATATGTGAAATGGATTGCCAGTCCAGGTTCGATGCATGAGACAGGGCGCTCAGGGCTGGTGCACCGGGATGACCCAGAGGGATGGGTTGGGGAGGGAGGTGGGAGGGGAGTTCAGGATGGGGAACATATGTACACTGATGGCTGATTCATGTCAATGTATGGCAAAACCACTACAATATTGTAAAGTAATTACCCTCCAATTAAAATAAATAAATTCATATTTTAAAAAAGGAAAAAAATAAACTAAGTTTATAATTACACAAGTGAAAAGAGAAATATTCAGCCTCAGAAAAACAAAGAAAAAAAAACAGCAAAACAATTCAAAGAATGTGTATAGTAGAAATAGTCAAAGATAAAATGATTACTAATAAAAAATAAATAGAAAATAAAATAAAACCCCAAACATAGGGATTACCAAGAAAAACTCAAACTTAATTAAGGAACATACATATCCCCCAAAACTTTAACTATAAGTAGACATGACGAAGAGCCAAATTAATTGTGAGAAAATGTTGTATGGTACTCAGTGACAATACATTGGAAATTCTACAGAAAATGTATATTTTGGCAAAATACAAATTTCACAACTGATTTAAGAAGAATATAATGCTTTCAAATTGTGGTAATGGAGAAAACTCCTGAGGGTCCCTTGGACAGCAAGGAGATCAAACCAGTCAATCCCAAAAGAAATCAACCCTGAATATCCACTGGAATATTGGACAGTAAAGCTCTAATATTTTGGCCACCTGATGCGAAGAGCTGACTCATTGGAAAAGACCCTGATGCTGGGAAAGATTGAAAGCAGGAGGAGAAGGGGACGACGAAGGATGAGATGGCTGGATGGCATCACCGACTCAATGGACACAAGTTTGAGCAGGCTCCAGGTGATGGTGAAGGACAGGAAAGCCTGGAGTGCTGCAATCCATGGGGTCACAAAGAGTCAGACACGACGTAGCGACAGAACAACAACAACGGCTCTTAACAAACCAATAAGCAAAGAAGTGGGAAAGTTTTGGAAGAGGTAAATAGATTTTGAGTTAATGACATGGGAATAATCATGTGTTTTTATCGTTTCCTGTTCCCATCACTCCAGAGAAATAATGGCAAAGTTTTAAAACATGTGAACATATGGCAATGAAGAGATCATGAGAGAGCCATCTGTACCTTTGGGATTTCAACAAATTTATCTGTCCCGTATTTTTAATGTTCCCTTGTTAAGTTTACTTTCCCATAGAAAGAAAAGAAAGTGGAGTTGCTCAGTCGTCCAACTCTTTGCGACCCCATGGACTGTAGCCTACCAGGTTCCTCCGTCCACGGGATTTTCCAGGCAAGAATACTGGAGTGGGTTGCCATTTCCTTCTCCAGGAGATCTTCCCGACCCAGGGATTGAACCCGGGTCTCCTGCGTTGCAGGCAGACGCTTTAACCTCTGAGCTACCAGCTTTGCCAAACCATGAGATTATGATACACCTCTTCTCAAATCCTTCCTTCTATCCCCAGCTAATAACTAGCTAATCCTTTACTAACAATAGAGAAGCATTGGAGGGAACCACATCTACACACCCACTTTCATCTGTACTTCTCTTGGCTTCACTCAGGAAACTGAAAAAAGTGACCTTCTTCCTATCAAAGATGAATTTATCATTGTGTTCAGAATTTTTTTTTTTGTATTTGGAACATGAGTTGTTTTTTTTTAATTATGAAAACATAATAACACATTTATAGGAGACTCAGAAAATGCAGAGCAAGGTTACATATAGTTCCACTGTATACTAGTTACGTTTTTCTTGTTCGCTTGTTAAAGCATTGTTTTGGGTTGCATCGGGTCTTTGTTGCTTTGTGCAGTTGTGGTGGGCGGGGGCTGTCTCGCATGCGGTGCTCGGGCTTCTCGTTGCGGTGGCTTCTCCAGTTGGGGAGCAGAGGCTTCAGTAATTGCAGTGCGTTGTTGCAACTGCTTTGTTGTTGCAACAGTTGTTGCAACAGCCCCAACTGTTGCAGGGCTCAGCAGTTGCGACTCCTGGGCTCTAGAGCTCCGGTTCAGTAGCTGTGCACGCAGGCTTAGTTGCTCTGCAGCATGTGGGGTCTTCCAGGATCAGGGATCAAACCTGTGTCCCCTACATTGACAGGCAGATTCTTTACCACTGAGCCACCAGAGGGGACCCAAGAAGTATTTCTTGTAAGAATTACTTAAAACATATGTGAAAGAGCTCTGAAGCTATTAAAAGTCACCAAATGGAAGATATACACATTAAGATACTCATAATTTGTAGTATCAGTAAATTTTATACTTTATAAATAAAAATTATTAAAATTCCATTTGTTACATTTTCAGTAACTAATGACAGTAAATACATTTAATATTAATCTTTTCATCTATATCCTTCTTGCCATTCTTTCTCTCTCTTTTGTTTCCTTATTTATCTTTTTCTACCACTTTAATCTTACCTCTCACATACAATGTCAGTAATAAGGTCATCACATCTTTCTATTAAAATTGGTATCTTGGTCTTAGTTCTGGCCTAATTCAAGCACTGATATTATAGATGCATGCTAATTAGTCTGAATGGCCAAATCTCTCACCAGTTAAGCAAATGGAAACATTTCAGGTTATTTCAGCTATCTGGTGTTAAGGCTAAGAGAAAAATACGTGTTATTTCATGGTAGAACTATTTCTTATCATTACGGTATCATGCATTCAATACGTTCCAACTTTCTGCCTTCTGGGTTTAGGTGTTTGTACCATAATTGCCACAAATTCTTTATATCCCATTTTAGTGTGGAGTTGGGTTTCTGTGAAGGAAGATTTTCTTTGTCCAATGATGAGTCAGTTTAATTTTTAAAAATGGATACTATCTATAGAATAGATAACTGATGAAAACCCACTGTCCAGCACTGCGAACTCTCCTCTGTGCTTGCTGGTGACTTAAACGGGAGGAAATCCAAAAAAGGGAGGATACATGTATCCGTTTGGTGATTCACTTTGCTGAGAGCAGAAGCTGACACAACTTTGTAAAGCAGCTATTCTCCAGGGAAAATTAATGAAAAATATTGCCTTGGTTCTTTGTATGAACACACATAAAAGCATTTTATGTTAACCCCATCATACAGAGTGTCTTCACTTTCCAGTCTTAAACTTCCAAATGGACTGAGCCCTAAAAATTCTTCTGTTAATTATCTATAAGTAATCTGGATGTATTTACCCATGCGAGTAGTGTTATAAAGGGGTTATTACATTCCCAGGCTAGCCCCTAATGTAGTCAAACACAGTTCCAGTGGTATTAATCTAAGCTCTGATTTCTGGAGCAGGAGGAGGAGGAGGGGAGGAACAGTGGGGAAGCTGTGTAGCTGGGCCAAAGGTAGGAGGTGGCAAGGCAAGAGAGGGAGAGAAGGGCTAGAGGGAGAGAGCATTCCCTGGATTTAGGCCTCTTTCTAAGCAACAAAAATCCCAAATGCACTTGGCTTTTGTGACTTCCCTCTCGGACCCTGATGTTCTTATTCAGCCCTAAGTTTCCACCATATCCGCCAGGCTTCAACCCTCCCCACCGGCACCACCCGCCACTCCCCGTCACTGAACACACTCACAAGACTTCCCTTTCTCAGTGTGAATGTGCTTTACAAGATGTTTGGAAAATACCAGTCTAAGAGGATCTAATCATTTTGAGGGGCTCCTTGTCGCAAAACCACTGAAGTCTGTCATTCTCTATGTCGGGGAATTCCAGCCTATGTAAGAACATGAAGGAGGGGACAAAAAAGGCAATGTTTTGAAGGAAGATGCTTTTCTTTTTTTAAGGGCTTCCTTGGTGGCTCAGATGGCAGATTGTAAAGAATCTGCCAGGAGACCCAAGTTTGATCCCTGGGTCGAGAAGATCCCCTGGAGAAAGAAATGGCTACATATTCCAGTGTTCTTGCCTAGAGAAGTCCATGGCTAGAGGAGCCTAGTGGGCTACAGTCCACTGGTTGCAGAGAGTGAGACAAGAATGGGCGACTAACACTTTCAGTTCCCTTTCAGTTTTTGAAAGTCTTTATTGAATTTGTTACACATTGCTTCTGTTTTATATTTTAGTTTTTTGGCCACGAGGCATGTGGGATCTTAGTTCCCTGACCAAGGATCAAATCGGCACCCCCTGCATTGAAAGGCAAGTGTCAATCGCTGCATCACCAGCGAAATCTGGAAGACTCCTTTCTTTAGGGTTTATCCCCTCTGCTGAGCTGCACTAAGCAGTCCTTGGGGTGCACTGATCTGACATTTCCCTACCCTCCCTTAGTAGCAAAAACCTAGCCTCTAGCTGGCCCCCAACATATGTTTATAGACTGAATCAAGTAGGTTTTTTTTATTATTTTTATTTTGTTTTCCCAGGGCCAGGTGTGGGTGGAGCAGAGGGCTGGCTCTGTGTGAAAGGAGGCTGGAGGAGAAGTGAAGTTGAGGCTAGGAATACCCATGACCTTGTTCACAGATCCCTTGTTGAGATGATCCAGCAGATGCCAAAGTCCCCGGAGGATGGGCACAGCTACGATATTAGTAAATGAAGGTGACCACATAGCTTTTGTTGTTTAGAACTGGGAAGGTTTTAAGGTAGGAAAAGTAGGGGAAGTTGTTGGCCACGCTGGCAGAGTTTGCAACACTGTATGATTTTAAGGCGGACTCCCTGTTGAAGAGTGCCATGTCTAAGAAGGAGAGATACATACAGGTTTGCCAGCCTCGCTGTAACGTGGGCTTCTCTCTGGGTTCACTCTCCCCACCGTCGTGGATGAGCAAACTCTGTTCAGGGGAGGGATGCTTGGCCTCCGTGCTGACCCGAAGCCTCTTCAGACCGCAAATAGCCAGGTACTCAGTGGGGAGAGTGTTGGTACTGCACAGGGAAAGCTTCAGGTCCCGGACCAGCGTGAAGTTCAGCAGGAGCCCCAGCGCAGACGTGTCTGTGAACCAGATGGTCAGACGGTCACTGTAGCTCGTTTGCTCAATGGCAAGAGGCAGCATGGTTTTACAGCTGCACATCAGGTTGGCCAAACTGTAGTCACAGTCGCGGATGTCTGCTGAGCAGCTGCACTTCCGAATGGTGTTTTCCTTGGTGAAAATGAGCGTGCCGTTCCTCTGAGCTCTGGTGAAGCAGTTGAGTGCAAAGACGCCCAGCGCACCGATCAGAAAGAAGCTGTGCCCAGAAGGAGGTGCCATTCTCGTCTCAGCGCGGGCCAGCCAGGTTCCCCTTCATGAGCCGATTCATTGAAACTCACCTGAAAGAAAATAAGCAGTTTTGTTATCACAGCCTCTCCTTAGAAATGAGCAGCTTCTGGGAAAAAAAGGAACCCCCGAAATAACATGTCGTAAACTTTCTCACTTGCAGTTTCAGCAAAGGCAGGCGATGCTAGGAGCCCAAGTCCAGGGCATGCTGTTTTCTAAGAGCCTGGGGTGAGGGTGGGGGGAGGCCAGCAACCAGGCCCCTGAAATCTGAAAAAGTGAGCTAGAAAACTCCCGGTAGTGTCTGTTGGTGGTGAGATGAACACGCCAATAAGCAAGCAAAGAGTAGATGCGGGGGGAGGAGACCCAGTGCATCCTGTCTGTGGATGGAGAATTGGAGTGATTGGAGGGTACTGTCTGTCTTATCCACTTAAGCACGCACATTCCCTCCTCCCCCTCAATATCTGACTTCCTGGAATTCAGGAGACAAGCGGTTTCTTGTTGGAATCAGCTACCCACGTGCTGTCTGTTAACGCAGCATGCATACCGATGATGAAACAGTTAATGGTAAACCTCAATGTCTAACTAGACAAACACGCTCCCCTCCCTCTTATCGCTCTGTTTATACGACTGTTCATATTTTCCTGGTCTCCGAGACCAGGACTGTAGTCCACATTAACTGTGTCACTAGACAAGGAAAAGACCCACTGCACAGCAATTCATCACAGAGATCTTGATTTACCAACTCCTTTCCCCCAAACAAACCTTATCAATTGATTTAAATTTTTTTTATTTTTCAGTTGGTTGCACTGGGTCTTTGCTGCCGCATGGGCTCTCTCTCGTCGTGGCTAGCAGCGGATACTGCTCCTTCCAGCGCTCAGGCTTCTCGTAGCCGTGGCTTCACTTGTTACCAAGCACAGGCTCGAGTTCGCAGGCTCAGTAGCTGTGGCACGTGGGTTTGGTTGCTCGGCGGCATGTGGGATCTTCCCAGATCAGGGATCGAACCCCTGCCCCCTGCATTCGCAGGTGATTCCTATCCACTGTACCCCTAGGGAAGTCCTATGAACTGATTTCTCCAAAATGTGAAACAGTATGTAAACACTGTTAAATGATCAAATTAGGTAGGAACACATGCTGAATTGAAAGAGCAACCCTGATGTCCAACTTGGGTGAAAATGCCCTATGGGTGTCTGGCGTTTAATTGATGTGTGTGTGGTCTTCTTTTATGGTGTGATTGAAATGACACACGTTGTGAAAAAGGACACCAGATTCCAGTTTTTCAAAAATAAGTAAATTTCCCCTGACTTAGCTGATGACCAAAGAGAGAAAACAATTTAATCCAGGGTATCTATCCATATGGCGGTGGGCACGGCAAGATGCTGGGAATGAGACCTCTGAACAGGATCTGGGGACAGCTCCCGCAGGAGGAGTGCTAAGGAGACACTGATGGAAAGTCAGTGCCCAAGGGGTTAAACATGTGTCCAGAGAAGATGGTGACAGTGGGAAAGAAGCTAGGCTGACCCGCACCGCTACAAGAGGGCAGCGCAGGTCAATGCAAAACCCAAGGGGGACAGAGCTAAGAGTGCTGGGGCGGGTACACAGGCAGCACAAGGCCATCAGCAGGAGCTGGAGGGAGTCGTCTCAGCCCAGTAAACCTGAACAGGAGGTGAGACGGCGGTTCACAGCCGTCATGACGTCATCCATCCATTCATCCAACAAATGCTCATGGGGAGCTTCCTAGGTGCAGGCACTTTGCTAGCCCTGGGGATACAGAGCAGAATGAGAAAACGAACAAAGAGCTCGATGGGACTTGATTCTGCTTCCAGTGCCCAAGGTGGGCCAGGCCTGCGCGTGAGGACCGGAGGCTGGGAGAATGAAGGGGGCAAAGGCAGGAGTCAGGTAAGGCCAAGCAGAAGATACAAAAGGAAACAGAACCTGGATCCTGCCCTGAGGGCACCTATGCACAAGAGGAAGATAAAGAAGGCTGAACTGAGGAAGTCAGTCCTTGGAAGGAAAGTTATGACCAACCTAGTCAGTCAGTCAGTGAATCTGCTCAGTCATGTCCAACTCTGCAGTCCTGTGGACTGTAGCCTACCAGGCTCCTCCATCCATGGAATTTTCCAGGCAAGAGTACTGGAGTGGGTTGCCATTTCCTTCTTCACGGGATCTTCCCTACCCAGGGATCGACTGAGCTACCAGGGAAACTAGTAGACAGCATATTAAAAAGCAGAGACATTACTTTGTCAACAAAGGTCCGTCTAGTCAAGGCTATGGTTTTTCCGGTGGTCATGTATGGATGTGAGAGTTGGACTATAAAGAAAGCTTAGTGCAGAAGAATTGATGCTTTTGAACTGTGGTGTTGGAGAAGACTCTTGAGAGTCCCTTGGACTGCAAGGAGATCCAACCAGTCGATCCTAATGGAGATCAGTCCTGGGTGTTCATTGGAAGGACTGATGTTGAAGCTGAAACTCCAATACTTTGGCCACTTGATGCGAAGAACTGACTCATTTGAAAAGACCCTGATGCTGGGAAAGATTGAAGGCAGAAGGAGAGGGGGACGACAGAGGATGAGATGTTTGGATGGCATCACCGACTCAATGGACATGAGTTTGAGTGAACTCCGGGAGTTGGTGATGGACAGGGCGGCCTGGCGTGCTGCGGTTCATGGGGTTGCAAAGAGTCGGACGTGACTGAGCGACTGAGCTGAACTGCACTCCTGAAGACACACACAGATGTAGGATCATAGCAGAGAGGCAAGCTAAGAGTCCATTCAGGAAACTGGGTAAGATGTTTGATAGTGCTTTGTGTTTACTTTGAAGTTGGCACAGAGTTTGAGTTTTACTTTTTAAAAAAGTATAAGTAGTGTTTTTCTCCTTTCTAAAGGTGGATTTTTCAAACAATTTTTTAAAATTATTTTTTACTGGAGTTTAGTTGATTTACAATGTTGGTTTAGTTTCTGCTGTGCAGAAAAGTGATTCGGTTATGCACATACGTATATCCACTCCTTTTTAAGATTCTCTTCCCATATAGGTCATTACAGAGTATTGAGAAGAGTTCCCTGTACTATACAGTAGGTCCTTATTAACAGTATGTTTCATATATAATACTGTATAAATGTCCATCCCAATATCCCAAATTATCCCACCCTCCCTTACCCCTTAGGAATCATAAGTTTGTTTTGTACATCTGTGACTCTATTTCTGCTTTGTAAATGGGTTCATTTATACCATTTTTTTTTAGGTTCCACATATAAGCAATATCATATATTTGTCTTTCTCTAACTGACTTCACTCAGTACACCAGTCTCTGAAAGTGAAAGTCACTCAGTCGTGTCCTACTCTTTTCTACCCCATGGACTATATAGTCCATGGAATTCTCCAGGCCAGAATACTGGAATTGGTAGCCTTTCCCTTCTCCAGGGAATCTTCCCAACCCAGGGATCGAACCGAGGTCTCCTGCATTGCAGGTGGATTCTTTACCGCTTAGCCACCAGGGAAGCCCAAGAGTACTGGAGTGGGTAGCCTATCCCTTCTCCTGCAGATCTTCCTGACCCAGGAATCAAACCAGGGTCTCCTGAATTGCAGGAGGATTCTTTACCAGCTGAGCTACAAGGGAAGCCCCACACCAGTCTCTAGGTCCATCCATGTTGCTGCAAATGGCATTATTTCATTCTTTTTTATGGCTGAGTAATATCTTTAATACACAGATTCAACATATTCTTGTTAACTGTGTCCCTTCTGCCATTTTAACTTAGTGGATATTCAGAGTGTTCGTGTTTGCATCCACCTCACCCATGCATCCACATCGGAGTATGTTCTACTTGTTTTACTGCAAGTTCGTAGACCTGTTTTCTGCCTGTTTACATCGTTTAGTAGTGTCTATATTTCACAGGGTTTTCTTAAAGAATTTATTCATTAGTTCATTTTGTAGCAAAAGAAAGAATTTGAGAAATATGTAGAGCCATAATTCTCCCTGAACCAGAGGCTTAACGGTTTTACATTGTGTTGCAATGTGATGGTAAGTACTCCACTTAGTAAGGAACAGTGCATAACTTATTAATTACAAGACAATTTTAGATGATTATCTGTCCTAGATTCCACTGAAGGTTTCTAGGACTTCATGACCCAGAAACCTCGTCATCCCTGGACTAGGAATGCTGATGCCAGTACCACTGGCCTGCTTTGCTCCCAGACTTGGAGGGAAAGGAAGGGAGGGGCATCTACCCATCAGCTGAAACCTGGCAGCAAAGTATTGATATCATTCTCTTAAGTGTTGATACTGATCAGAGGCACAGGTGGAAAAAGACAGGGGTAAGACACTTTGGCCACCTGATGGAAATAACTGACTCATTTGAAAAGTCCCTGATGCTGGGAGGGATTGGCAGCAGGAGGAGAAGGGGACGACATAGGATGAGATGGCTGGATGGCGTTACCGACTCAGTGGACATGGGTTTGGGTGAACTCCGGGAGTTGGTGATGGACAGGGAGGCCTGGTGTGCTGCAGTCCATGGGGTCGCAGAGTCAGACACAACTGAGTGACTGAACTGAACTGAAGACAGGAAAAGAACATGAATTTCCCGGAACGAGTTGGGCTGGAGATCCCCAAAGGGATTTGTGAGCAACTTACCAGCAGTCAAAGACCTGGCCAGACCTCAGCAGGAGCCCCGCCTTCTGGATGTCAGGGAGATTGAAGGCCAGACCAAGGAGGCCAGATGGAGCCTCATGAAGGGGCACAGAGTGGGCCAAGTGTCCCTGCTAACGGGTTTACGTGGTTTCCTCAAAGATGCCATGTGGACATTGTTCTCCTTCACTCTTACTGTGGATTTCTTTCTTCAGGTTTCTTGACTGTGGATTGTGAGCACCCGACTTTCACTATGTATTAATATCTATTCATGTGTGCTCAGTCGCTCAGTCATGTCTGACTCTTCGTAACCCCATGGACTGTAGCCTGCCAGGCTCCTCTGTCCTTGGGATTCTCCAGGCAAGAATACTGGGGTGGGTTGCCTTGCCTTCCTCCAGGGGATCTTCCCCACCCAGGGATCAAACCCTCGCCTCTGGCATTGCAGGCAGACTCTTTTCCACTATTCATCTGGGGGTAAAATTCCAGACTGGCGTAAGCAGAATGGGTGCAAGCGTGTCACATTGCCCCACCCTCCCCACCCCCCTTTAATATTTATTTACTTGGCTGTGCCAGGTCTTAGCTGCCGCCTGTGGGATCTAGTTCCCTGGCCAGGGATTGAACCTGGTCCCCCTGCATCAGAAGTGCAGAGTCTCAGCCACTGGACCTGCAGACAGGTCCCTACCCCCTCCGCTTGCTCTGCCTCTTCCCATAGTTGGGGTGGCACTGTGGGAAGGACGGTTTTCTCTGGAGGCTGCTGAACTTGTAGAAGGGAACCATGGATCTGTTGGCAACTGCCAAGTGTCCAGAAGGGGTGAGCTTGCGAGTGAAGCCAACCCAGTGAAAAACAGAGATAAGAAGTAGAAAGATATTCCTAACAATCTTTTTTTTTTTTTTTCCAGCACCCAGATCAAGCCATGCCCGACATTCTTTCTTTAAAAAAAAAAAAAAGATTTATTTTGTTTTTGGTTGCGCTAGGTCTTCATTGCTGCACAGTGGCTTTCTCTGTTTGCAGAGGGCAGGGGCTACTCTCTAGCTGTGGCACACAGGCTTCTCGTTTCAAAGTCTTCTCTCGTTGAGGAGCACAGGCTCTAGGTGCGGGGACTCCGTAGCTGCAGCTCAAGGGCTTCAGAGCACTGACGCAGTAGTTGTGGCCATGGGGTAGTGACATTCTTTCTTGATTTTTAAAAAAAGATGTGAGCCACACTTTTTCCCTATTCAAGCCAGTCTGAATTGGGATTTCTATACTAAGCAGCTGAAGGAGTCTTGGTGCACTGACGTTTGATACACTATGCTTTTTTCATTCACTCAGTAAACATTTGTTGAGCACTTGCTTTATGCCTGGACTGTGCTAGAAGTGGAGGAAAGAAAGCCATTAGGAGCTCTGTCAAGGAGTTACACTCTAGTCAAGGACACACTGAACCAATAGTCACAGTGTCATGTGATAATAATCATAACCACAGTTTGTATGGGATATTCAGTCTGCACTAGGACCCCACTCCAGTACTCTTTCCCATGGATGGAGGAGCCTGGTGGGCTGCAGTCCATGGGGTCGCTAAGAGTCAGACATGACTGAGCGACTTCACTTTCACTTTTCACTTTCATGCATTGGGGAAGGAAATGGCAACCCACTCCAGTGTTCTTGCCTGGAGAATCCCAGGGACGGGGGAGCCTGGTGGGCTGCCGTCTATGGGGTCACACAGAGTCGGACACGACTGAAGTGACTTAGCAGTAGCAGTAGGACTCCCTGGGAGTGGCTAAGTTCACAGGGGAGGTAATATCTGATTAGAGAAATATTTTTTGAATGGGAAAGATAAAAGGAAAATTATCTATGTAATTAGCAGAGGGTGATCAGAATTTTTACAATCAAAAAGTAGGATAAAGAGATGGACAGTTTATGAAGATGGCAGGAGTAGCAGTCAGTTCAATTCAGTTCAGTCAGTCAGTCATGTCCAACTCTTTGTGACCCCATGGACTGCAGCATACCAGGCTTCCCTGTCCTTCACCATCTCCCAGAGCTTGCTCAAACCCATGTCCATCTAGTCAGTGATGCCATCCAACCATCTCATCCTCTGTCATCCCCTTCTCCTCCTGCCTTCAGTCTTTCCCAGCATCAGGGTCTCTCCAATGAGTCAGTTCTTTGCATCAGGTGGCCAAAGTATTGGAGTTTCAGCATCAGTCCTTCTAATGAACACTCAGGACTGATTTCCTTTAGGATGGACTGGTTGGATCTCCTTGCAGTCCAAGGGACTCTCAAGAGTCATCTCCAACACCACAGTTCAAAAGCATCAATTCTTTGGTGTTCAGCTTTCTTTATGGTCCACCCTCACATCCATATATGACCACGGGGGAAAACCATAGTTTTGACTACATGGCAGTAGGAAACCAGAGCAGCAGTAGGAAAGGGCTGTGGGGGGTCCTGTGGGGCTGGAATCCTCTGACTTGCTCTGACACATCATTTTCTCAGTGTCCCAGCCTTTCCTGTGCTCACTCCATCACTGAGATTTGCCTGCTGTGTCCTGATATGAACCCCTTCCACAACCCTAGGGGCAGGAACATAGGGAGGGGCAGGGGGCATGGGATCTATCTGTGCCCATCTTTCTATGCCATGCTAGAATCTGCCCACAAATGAACAAATGCATAGTGAAACCAGGATAAAGGTTAATTGCTTCCTTACATTCCAGTCTAATGCCATTAAAGGCATAAGGAGGATTTACTCGGTTCCACACAGTCATTCAGGGACTCAGGCTTTATTTTTTTTTAATGCTAACTTCTAGGGCCTGCAGGTCCTCCACAGCATTTTCTGCCCACATTTCATGGGCCAGAACTGAGCCACCTGACTGCAAGCAGCTTGGAAATGATGCCCTGCAGTGTGCCAGGAAGGAAGAGGAGAGCATGGGTATTGGTGGGCACTAAAAGTTACTGACCACACCTAGGCTGTAAGACACAAAGAATGACTTTATGCAACCATGGCAAAAGCTCAGATGGTGTCAGTCCTCCTAAACCTTTCAGGCAAGAGGCTGAAAACCATGTATGATCATTAACTCTTTGATCATGGAGTCACTGAACATGTCCAGAAACCAGAGCTCCTATTCAGGCTTAGTGCAAATATCATTTTTATATTGCAGTTGGAGAAATCCTGAGTGCAATTAATGTGAACAGCACAAAAGCAAAGACTCCTGAATTGAGCAGATACAGACATCAGTACTTCAAAACAAATTCCACACAGATTCCTTCCCAATCTAGGATTACACCCAAAATTTAGATAATGTTTATACTTGGCTCCAAAAGGAACGTTTCAAACTGGACTAGTTTTGTTTATAAGAAGATATTACTAGTAAGGAGATAGTGTGTCAGTGGGAGGATAGCATTTGGACCATTTTCCTGAAAACAGATTTGAAATGTCACGAATAACGATGTTTTGAATTCTATAGTCTTAACACAAAAGACAAGAAAAATGACTGTGGGAATATAGAGTAACGTTCTCCAAATCCTTGCAGCAATTAAAACTGAAGACTGATCTCAAATTTTAATTCAGAAGTAAATTTAATTTGAAATTAGGAGTGATTTTTTTTTTAAAGCGGAAAGGCAATTTAAGGAAAAGACTCAATTTAAGAAACTAGAGAAGTAAGAGAACCAGACACTGATGAGATGCTCCAGTAAGAAGCAGATAGTCTGAAATATAAATCTAAATGGCAACACGGGGTAGAAAGGCAGAAGAAATCCAGTGTCTGGATGTCCAAAAAAAAAACACTTGGATGCAGGACTTGAGGAGTTAGGCAAGGATGTCTCCCCCAAATGCCATCCCTGGAGGGTGTCCCTGCAAAAATCCTCTAATATTTGGAGGTGGTGAGAATCAGAAAAATTCCAGAAAAGGAGACAATTTGGAATCTTGGGTGTGTCCCATAAAGGGAGACATGTACCCACACTCTGGAGTGTATCAAAAGGGTGCCCACTGCTTGCTGACACAGACAGTGGCAAGACGGCCTCACTTACCACAGTGGCCTAATGGGTCACCCAAGGAACACTGCGTGTACTGTGGGAGCAAATGGCTGGGAAGCTAACTGTAAAGTGAGGTGACTGGTGGGTGCTAATTAAAGACACAGCTCGAGCGTTGTGCAGGAATGTGAAAGACTCCCAAAGAAGGTGCTGTCTGGACTGAGAAGACAGAGGCTGGGATAAAGAAAGCTGAGATGCTGAAGACAGAAAAGCAATTTCAGCAAAATCTCAGTCTAGAGTACTTGGTGTGTCTTTGGGTCATGAGGCTAGGAAAGAGGCTGGGACTGTGCCAACCAAGCTAAGGGGTCTGGTCTCCAAACTCTTCTGATCTTCACTCCTTTAATAAGAACCCTTCCCAACAGATATAGTTTTTAATTTATAAGGGTTTTAGAAATACCACACTTACATTATTTACATTGTAAACAATATACAAAAAGAATGGACTTTTAAATGTTTGAGATGAATAATGAAAATGGCTTCCCTGGTGGCCCAGCCAGTAAAGAATCTGCCTGCAATGCAGGAGACCTGAGTTTGATCCCTGAGTCAGGAAGATCCCCTGGAGAACATCATTACTACCCACTCCAGGATTCTTGCCTGGAGAATTCCACAGATGGAGAAACCTAGTGGGCTACAGTCCACGGGGTCACAAAGAGTCGGATATGATTGAGTGATTAACACTTTCACTTCACTGGCTTGTGTATATACACACCCTCTTTGGAGGTCCCTGCAAGCAACAAAAGTGAGGAGCTGAGGGTTTGTAATCAGGGGCGACCTGGGTAGATCTGTGTTCATGGAGGTGCCAGGTGGAGACTGAATTATGAGAGCAGAGACCAGACGACAAAGAGTTCTAAGTAAAAAAACACATTTCACCTGCATTTTCTTTGATGGTTTATCTCTCTCCATTTGCTGACTCCTTCTAACTCCAGGCTTTCCAGATAAATTTATTTCAATATCTGGAGTCCTTGAGGGAGTAGAGAGAACCAAGAGGGTGGGATTGAGGAGGTGGGGAGGAGGTCGAGGCTCCTGCCCTGCTGTCCCCTGCTGTACCTTCATCTTAATTCCTCTCCATCCACTCTTTCCAGGTTCAGTTCAGTCGCTCAGTCGTATCCAACTCTTTGCGATCCCATGGACTGCAGTACGCCAGGCCTCCCTATCCACCACCAACTCCCGGAGTTTACTCAAACTCAGGTGCCCGGTGCTAAAAACCGACTCTCATATAAGGGTCGAAAATCATTTTTGTTGTTGTTTGGCCCCTAAGCTGTGTCCGACTCTTTGCAACCCCATGGACTGCAGCGCTCCAGGTAAGCCTTAATATAGATTTAAATAAACACATTCTTGCCCAAGGGGATTGCTCTTTAAGCCTTATACCTACCTTGCTCCTTGTTAGAGGGAGAGCAAGGGATAAATAGAAGCATGGGAGAAGTGTGGGGTGAGACTCTTGTCTAGAACCCAGTGGCCATCTGATCTCAGGCCCACTTCCCACTTGTTCGTGGCTGTGATATCACTCTGCCCATGGAGGCCAGAGGGGAAATATTGGCTACTCTGTGTTATATGGATGAGATTCTCACAGAGGTGCTGGATGAAGGCTTTAGGTGAAGAACCTTGAGAAGGACTCTTTGAAAAAAAAAAGGATTTTCAGCATTTTCCTTTTCTTTGGCTCTGGTCCATAAGGGCACTGCAGGAAGCAGGTTAGAGATAAACACTACGTAACGCTACGTAAGATGATATCGGAAAGAGGAATGACGTGCTTAGTGTTTAATACCTCAACGCTTACGATGTTGAAGGTAATCTGGGTTTCTTCCCAATATTTTCTTACTGGGATAAGTGTTGCCTTTTCTATCTTTCTGCCTTGTCCGTGGGACGAGCCGCTCAGTTTTCACACGCCCTCCCAGGTAATTCTGAAGTCACCACCTTGTGCAGTCTCTGTTGACGAAAATCACTTCCCTTCCACAGAGGTTTACATAGCTCATCATGAGGGCCAGGAAACTGGGCTCACTGTGACTCTGAGGGGACTGGTTTCTCCTTAGAATTATACAGTAGGACCTCAACTATTTGCTGTCATCTGATGGCTTTCCTCATCCAGAGAAAGTACAAGTTTGTCTCCCCAAGTTGGAATTCAGGCAGAATCAACACCAAGCATTCAGGTCTTCGGGAGATGCAATTTAAAGTATTTTCATGATTATTAAACTCACTGGATATTTTGGATCCAAAGAGTCTTTTCTTAATAATTTCTGTTAAAATAGCATGGGGATGAAACCACACAGGGTTTAACCACACAAGGTTAAAATAAGCATAAAGCAAGATGCACGTTGTAATATTAATATATATCTATTAGTGCTATTCACTTTTACAACTACTCATAAGAACTGTAATATTAATACACAGAGTACTTTAGTAGTATTCCTAAACTATGACTTTTGTAATGTCAGAATTATATTAATACTAATAATAGGAATATATATATTTGGGATATTAGAGCATTCCAAAAGCCACCTCCGCAAACCTCTAAAGTAATGGTTCATTTAACACACTGCTTGCATTGAAAATCTGAATGGAGAACGGGCTCAGAATAATGACGATGTGTGGGGGTCTGGAGGAGGGGCCGGTGGAGGGAAGGGTCAGCACTCGTCTCCCCTTTTTCCTTGTGCTGCTGTTCAGTGGCCAAGCTGTGTCTGACTCTTTGAGACCCCATGGACTGCAGCACGCCAGGTTCCTCTGTCCTTCACTGTCTCCCTGAATTTGCTCAAATTTATGTCCATTGAGTCAGTGATACTATCTAACCATCTCATCTTCTACTACCCTCTTCTCCTTTTGCCTTTAATATTTTCCAGCATCAAGATCGTTTTGAATAAGTCGGCTCTTCGCATCGGGTGGCCAAAGTATTGGAGCTTCAGCTTCAGTATCAGTCCTTCCAATGTATATTCAAGGTTGATTTCCTTTAGGATAGACTGGTTCGATCTTCTTTCAGTCCAAGGGACTTTCAAGTCTTCTCCAGCACTGCAGTTTGAAAGCATTAGTTCTTCAGCACTCAGTCTTCTTAACCCAGACTAGTTGAAGCTGTGGCCTCAGTCCAGAGGAGCTGTAGGCAGATTTTGCCTAGACAGCTCTCAAAAGCTCTGAGATGTGGGGCTTAGAGGTGGGGGACAGAGGCATTCTCCCCACTTCGGCACTGAGGGCAGCCCAGGTCTGGCACAGTGAGGGGTGAGGGGCAGGCAGCATCATTCGGCCCCGCCTGGAGGACACACTGGGACGCTCCTGAACTCTGCTCTCCGGGAAGTGAATCGACAGGAAGTCCCTTAGCAGCAGCACGGGACAGTTAACATCCAGCGGTGCCAGAGGCACATGAAAGGGCCATTTGGGAGAGCAGGTGAGGCAATCCTGGGGACCCCAAGAAATGATTAGAGGAGACTTTATTGTGTAGACATGTGGTATGGAAGGAGGCAAGGACCTGTATCAGGAAGGTGGGGACACAAACCAGTCAATTATAAGCAGTTAGTGTTAATTTAGCCTTATATGTGCCCACTGGTTGGTGAAGCCAGGATCTCTTCAAGCATCACTTGGATTGCTGCTTTCAGATAAATGTGTTTAATGATAGAAATGAACCAATGTTCTCAAAAGCTTCTAGTCTGAGATAATTAAGAGCTAAGTGAAAACAGGCATTTTATGTTTTGAAAGCACTGAGCTTAACTGAATGTTGATATCACCCACAGTTTGCCCATTGGAGGCTGGACGCATTGCTGTTGGTATGTTGTGTAAGTCAGATCTCTGATGTGACAAAGCCCTGGTCTTCTGGTTGACCTTGGTTTCCCAGTCCCTGGTGCCTGACACGTGGAGGCCCTCCATAAACACTTGTATTATTCAAGTGCATCCCTACGTTAGCTAAGTCAGAGTGCATGTATTCCTCCTTTGCTTCCTCTTTTACTTTTGCCTCCTAGAATTGTGGAGTGTAGCATATGATCAAATCAGCAAGCAAAATCCATTTCAGCATGAATTTCAGTGCATGGCCCAGCCATGACAGAGGAAGCATGATGAACTTTTGTGTCTTAGTCAAAGAGTGGGTGTATTTGAGCTCAATAGCCTCTGAATCTCCTTGAAGGCCATCGAATGACATCTGGCATAAGTCCCAACAGGCAAACCCAACCTCTTGCGACTTTACCAGTGAGCATCCTCTAAGTTTGCAGTTGCCTTGGACCATTTCTGTGAATCTGATGGAGACACAGGACAAAACACAGTCACGCAAGATGGGGACCATGAGCCCCAAATCAGGGCCCCAGATTGCTATCTTTCCACCTTACTCCACAGACTAAAGGGAAACATGAGTAGAATCAGCGTTGAGTACATATTGATCGCATAGATATTTGTGGGCATCAGAAACTATTGTCTGAATTGCTTTTGTTGAAGGATTATAAGAACCCTGCTGCAAACTTCCCAACAATCTAACATTTAAGCATCCAGTCTTATAAAACTAACACGGGAAGAGCTTTGCTCAAATTACTGGGTCTGTATTATATGAGCGGGAGGTTGCCAAGGAAAATAAGTCAGAGTAATCCCTTTGCTAGGAGATGAGAAACAAAAAATTCTGGTAGACCTTTAATATTTTAATTACCTGCTTCCAGAACAATAAAAAGGGATTCAGGTCTTCCAGTTAACAGTTGTACATTATTACAGCCCCATAAAGTATCTTAAACTATTTCCTTAAAATGTAAGCCTTAAGCTTTTTCCTTTCATCTGCATTTAATGATTAGATTTCAGAAAAGTTAAGGGTTAAATTTTTCCTTTAGTGGTTTTAGTTACAAATATTGGAACAAAAGGCAATTTGAAATTTGTTGCTTTCTTGGAAGATTTTTAAGAGTTTTTACATGTCTACAACTAAAGGTAATGTGAGATCCTGGAAAAGAAAAAGGACATTGGGTATCTAAAAAATATCTGAATAAAATATGGATATTAGTTAATAATAATAATGCATCAGTATTGGTTCATCAATGGTGACAAATGTATACTATAGCAATGTAAGATGCTAATAAAAGGGGAGACTGTTTGTTGGGTACATGGGAACTCTCTGTGCTAGCATCACAATTTCCCTGTACGTCTAAAACAATTCTAAAATGAGACTTTTATGTGAAAAGAATGCCTTCTGATCTCATTGATGACTCACAGAAGATTATTTTTGTGACAAGAACAGGGCTCCAGTGGATAAACTTGGCTACACAATTTGGGTCAAATAGAACATCCATGAAGTGGTGACTAGGCATCACTCCAAGGACTCCTATAGAGCTCCTGGCCTTGGAGAAGATCCTGGCTTCCTTACTGACCTGGGAGACCAGGCATTTCAGAGATGCAAATGAGAAGTGGTCCTTTAATGGGAAATAGGTCACAACTGGAAAGAAGAGGCATCGGGGAAAACTGTTAGAACAAGTCCTGACGTGTGTGCGTATGTGTGTGTGTGTGTGACACTACCTCATACTGCTTATGTTGCCCCGTGTCAGAAGTGTTTTCTATTTCTCATCTGCTAAGAAATCATCAGGATTCCCAGGTGGTCCAGTGGTAAAGTATCTGCCTGCCAATGTGGGAGATGCAGGAGATACGGGTTCTGTCCCTGGGTTGGAAAGATCCCCTGGAGAAGGAAATGGCTGCCCACTCCAGGATTCTTGTCTGGGAAATCCCATGGACAGAAGAGCCTGACGGGCTACAGTACACGGGGTGGCAAAAAGTTGGACACAACTGAGTTCAGGTGCGTGCACACACACACACACACACACACGAAACCACCCTCATCTCTTAAACTGTCTTCACATCTTTCACGAATCTTTGGTAGACTAGATTCACGGATGACAGTTCTTGCCTGCCTCCAGCCTCTTCTAGGTCTACCTCAGTTAACCATAAAGGAAAAACCAAGCTTGTATAAGCAAATCTATAGTCACATAGAAAGTCAGTGCTTGTTTATGTCAGATTTTTAAGCCACTCTAATCAGGCTGTCCTTAGGGTGACCCCACTGGAACGATTGTCATCAGGTTCCCAATGACTCCCATCCCCCAATGTGTCAAAAGCCAATGGTTAATTTCCTTGTCTCATTTTGCCTGACCACTCACTATCATTTGATATGGTTGCCCACTCCCTCCTTCCTGAGCAAAGACCCTTCTGTTCTTCCTTTCCATTGCATGCCCCTGTTTTCTAGCCACCTCAGTGGTCACTCCTTCTCAGTATCTGGCTAGCATCTTCTCTCCTTCCATGATGTTGTTGCATACCTCTTGCTCAGCAACTGGCTCTCTTCCCCATGTATATCCACTCCCTTGGATATTGCATGCTGACCCCTGCATTTCAGTATTATCTATATGCTGATCATAATCCAGCTCCCAAATCCTCCCTTGAACTTCACGCTCATGTATCCAGCATCTTACTTGATAGCTCTACCTGAATATATAACAGACACCTCAAATTTAATTCGTCAAATGTACACTACTTGACTCCTAAGAAAGTTCAGACTGCTAGATGAGGAAGAGATGTTATTGCATTAACGTTTTACTACACAAAACTTTGGGCTTCCTGGGTGGTGCAGTGGTAAAGAATCTGCCTGCCAGTGCAGGGGACGCAGGAGATGCAGGTTTGATCCCTGGGTTGGGAAGATCCCCTGGAGAAGGAAATGGGAACCCACCCCAGTATCTTGCTTGGAGAATCCCATGGACAGAGGAGCCTGGTGGGCTACAGTCCATGCGGTCACAAGGAGTTGGACACGACTGAGTGACTGACATGCACACACACAAACCTTTACTGCCCCTCAGCCCTGTATTCCCAGGGTTAAACTAGCTAAATATAGAAAATGGTCATTGATAAGAGGCAATGTACTTTCAAATAAGAAATGTGGGAGTTACATGTGTGTTGAAAAATGACTAAAATTAGGAACTACACGTTTCCTTAGTATTAATAATAATATTTAATGAGTGCTTCTTTTGGTGCCAGGTACTGTTTGAAGTATTATTGCATGTCTTATATCATTTAATCCTTGCAATAATCTTAAAAGTAGATATTATGACCCTAATTTCACTATCAGAAACACAGACATAGCATGGTCACAGTCACAGAGCCGTAAGGAAACAGCTAAGATTTGAACCCAGACAGCCACATATACTCTAGGGAGTCATGATGGAAATGACAGTCGTATTTCCCATCCTAGGGTTGAGTTCCTACTCACATGACATCCTGTACCTTGGATTCCATTACTAGATTCTGTGGCCTTTAACCCCAAGTGTGTATAAAACCTCAAGCTAAGTGAATGGGAAACAAAAGGAGAGAAGAGAGTTCCATTTTGCACAAGCATCAGAACACTTTTTTTTAAGAAGACACTTGTAAATTAGATCTTTAAGGACAACATTGGTTGAATGCTACTTCTTTTGACATGGTCAGGGAACATGGGACAAAGACTTCTGGAGAGTGAGCCAATAGGCAGTCTTAACTAAAATATGCAGCTTTCTAATTGACACAGGTTCTTGTGAGAGTTAATTAATCAATGGTTGCAAACCCTTCAAGCCTTTCCTGTAAATGGCTTGGTATGCTTGTATGTGTGGTAAGTTGCTTCTGTCGTGTCTGACTCTCTGTGATGCTATGGGCCATGGCCCGCCAGGGTCCTCTGTCCATGGGATTCTCCAGGCAAGAATACTGGAGTGGGTGGCCGTGTCCTTCTCCAGGAGATCTTCCCTGACCCAGGGATCGAACCCATGTCTCTTACATCTCCTGCATTGACAGGTGGGTTCTTTACCAATAGTGACGCCTGGGAAGCCCAAATGACTTGGTATACACTTAGCTAATCTGATCACTGGTGCTCCAGCTCAGCGCATCTGGCCCCTGATCACACAGCCATGGGAAACTGGGTGATTGTCTCTTCTGACCACGGACACAGAGACATGATCCACTGCGCCTGATTTGTTTTTTCCGTCCACACCACGTGGCTTGTGGGATCTTAGTTCCCCAACCAGGGGTTGAAGCCAGGCCCCTGGCAGTGAGAGTGCCACTGAACCACCAGGAAATTCGGCAGACCCTGAATTTTAAAGGTAGATAGTATACTAGGTTTAAGTAATTAAAATACCGAGGTGAAAAAGAAAATTGAGAGATCCAAACCAGCTGTTGAGAAGTATTCATGTCCATAGATGCTTTGTCGGACCTGTTCTTTCAGAAAATGCCCCAATTTCTGTCAAAAATATGATGTGAAGTCTTTTATCCCTTTCAAACATTTTAAAAATAATGCATTACATTGAATTATTTGGTATAAAAATAAAAGTAAAAAAACTTTCCCAAAGATCACTCTTTTCATCAAAAAAATTTTCAAGCAAAAGAAGTCTGATATTTCTGGCAGTTTTTAAGAACAAGTTTTTATGAATATTATGCCCAGTTCTTTTGAAACATTCCTTTCCTCAATATGCACCAAGACACGTATTGCTAAGAAACTCCCCCAAAACATATTTATGAAACAATGGAATATACATAGAACTGTGTAAGGATAACTGGTTTTGACTAAGACATCCCTATAAGCCTGTTGCTTTTGCTATAGTATTTTATCGTGTTTGTTTCACTTTTGAATACAGGGACCAATTTTTTTAAAAAGTTAACCAGTCTAAATGTTGATGCTCATTTAAAATTTGATTTCTTTCTTGTCTTCCTATGTTTTCTAATGAAGAGTGTGTAAATAACAGTAATATAAACCATTATATAATATACAATTATTAGATAAAAACAAAGAAACGATAAAACCAATGTTTTGAGAGTTCCCAGTTTTGCTTGTGATCCGCAATAAGGAAAAGAGATATAACACATACTTCTTTCACTGAGTTTCTTATTTAGTGTTAATGACCAACAGGAAATATAGCTGGATTTTTTGTTGTTCTTTTTTTTTTTTTAAATTTCGCCAGATCTTAAAAATAGAAACAAGAAGCCCAGATTCCACGGAGATATCTGTTACATAATATAACCTAAGTGAGTTCTATCTATTTAGGGAATAATGAGAAGACCATTTCATTCTTTGCTTGATGTCTGAAAACATTTTCCTTTGAAAGGAAAGAGAAATCTCAGTACAAAGCGATTCACATGCCCGGAAGCTTAAAGGAGAGTTTCACGGTGAAAGTGACTCATAAGTGTGCATTATACTCATGAAACACAAACACTGCAGAAGAAGGTGGTGCTGATGGTGGCTCTTC
>NW_020867330.1:0-54032 GCF_003369695.1 Bos indicus x Bos taurus | reverse complement strand
AACAATTAAAAGGGATAGCTCCTTTTCTAGTTTTTATTAACATGATGGGAAAAAAAAAATGGCCTTCGGACATGGGCAATCCTGATTTTCTATTTTCCATCCCATCACTTACAAGTAGAGCCATCTAAGTTACTTAAGTTCTCTCAACTCCAGGTTTTCGTGTATAAGCAGATTAAAACTACTTGTCTTAGTTTGTGGTAAAGATTAAATGAACTATACATAGAAGTTTAAATGCACTAATTGAATATATGGAATTATGTCAATAATTTATTCATTTGTTTCTGGTTATTGATTGTTGCATAAAACCCTAATCCTAGTGGTATAAAAGAGCAAGCATGTTATGATGTTCATGCTTCTATGGGAAGAAGGGTGACCCAGATATAGAGAAGGCAGCTTATCTCTACCCACTAAGTCTGAAGCCTGAGCTGGGAAGACTCAAGTAGCTGGAATCACCTAGAGACTTGTTCATTCCTTTGTCTGGCACTTGAGTTGGATTCGCTAGAAGACTGGAACTATCACCTGGCACACTTGTATGTGTCCTCTTTGTGGGGCTTAAGCTCCCACAGCATAACAGCTGTGTCCCCAGAGGGTACCCTCAAGACAAACCACTGTAAGAGCAAGCATTCCAGAAGAACCAGGTGGAAGCTTCATAGCCTTTTATGACCCAGTCGAAGAAGACATATGCTGTCTCTTCCTTCTGTGAGTACACAAGTCTGCCAAGATTTCCATAAACAGGAAAGTAAATACCACTTATCAAAGGAAAAGTTTCAAAGAACTTGCAGAAGTTAATTTATGCCATAGTTCCCATTCTCTACTGTAGACTGAACAAACTGATTACCGTCAACACTTTCTAGAATCATTGCTCAAAAGTATTCTGCAACTGGTGAGGGTGTCTTAGTCACTCCTATTAGAAGTTTAGCCAAGTTAGTCCTAGAAAATCTGATTTCTGATTTTGAGTCTGTTCGAAGTGAATTCAAGCTGCTTTATAATGTGGCTTGCTTTTACTCTTATTCTTAAAATGTTTTCATTATTTTTAGTTAAGACTTTTTCTTTGTAACTTTGGGCAGTGAAAATTATGTCTAAGTCACATTAAATAGGGTCTTCCTCAACATTCACCATGTGGACTTTATAATAGGGTCTTGTAATAAATGAAGTACTGCACTCAATTTCACTTCTGGTTTCCTTAGTGTCTACTATGCTAGAATGCCAAATATTATGCTAAAACATGGAATAAAATTTCCAAATTTTAACAATTCACTTAGCACAATAAAATTAGGCATTCCATATAACACATGTCAATATTTTTTTTATTTCCTAGAGAAAATATGAAGTTTTCATTTCTTAAAATAGTTACTAAAAATATAGTTGCATAAAGTCCTCACAGTATCTTTTTTTTATAAATGTAATTTGGAATTGCTGATACAAGTCTCATTACCTTTTAAGCATTTTCACTTTTCTTTTATGGCAAACTGAAGGTCTCTTCTGAAATCACACTTGGTGTGATGGGAGGATTTGACTAGCTCCATCTTATCCTCCAGTGATAGGAAGAGTCTCCAAGGCTGAGCATATGGTGGAAGTGTGGCCAACTAGTGAAGAGTGCTCTTGGATGCCTAGGACCATTTTAGATTTGGAACATAAAGCTGTTACCACATGATACAAAGTAGTAGCTAAATAATTCCTTTCTTCTCATGATTTGACTCTTGCTCACTTTTTTAAACCTCTATTTTGCACCATTTAGATTTGTTTCAATTATATCTGAAATTGGGGTAAAACAGCTGTCTTCTTTCCTAAGGACTGCGGTTTTCTGACAATCTATTACTGTAAACAGCATGAGAGCTCCCTGGAGACCTGGGTTCGATCCCTGGGCTGGGAAGATCTCCTGGAGAAGGGAAGAGCTACCCACTCCAGTATTCTTACCTAGATGATTTCAGGGACAAAGGAGCCTGGCAGGCTACATTCCATGGGGTTGCAAAGAGTTGGACACAACTGAGCGACTAAAACACAAACAGCATGAGACTGATGAATTTTCTAACCTGACATAACTAATCAGGGCTTTCCTCTCATCATTAGCTTCTAAGACCACTGCTACTTATTTGGATCCATTAGAATGTCATATTAACACATTGTAATGTCCAGCAGTTAATCACTTTGATGTAGAACTTTGCTGTTGAAGGTGAGTCAGGGAGAAAGGCAGGAGTGTTGAAGGTGACTTGACCTTAATGCACTACTCAAGATATTACAGCCACAAAATAAGTTTTCTTAAATTATTCATTTATTCTGACTCAACCTGCTGCTTGAAAATGGCATCTAATCTGTTGCTTTGTTCCCTGTGTGTTCTCAGACAGAGAATGCAGGAATTGCTTCCATTCAGATTCTGTTTCTTTTTACTATTAACACTTCTGCTTTTGCTTATTTGAAAAGCATGGTTTATAGCTCATGTGACAATTGAGAATATAGGTGTCTTTTTCTAAAGGCTAAAACACTAACAGAGGATTTTTAAATAAGCCTTACAATTTCAATTACATGAAATGGGGTTTGATTCTAAACTCGATTTTGCCCCTCCAAACCTCTTGCTGGTAATAAATACCAGAAGGGAACACAGCTTTCCCTGTCAACAGAAAATTGGATTAAACATTTACTGAATATGGCCCCACCCATCAGAACAAGACCCAACTTCCCCCTCAGTCAGTCTTTCCCATCAGGAAGCTGCCATAAGATTCCTATCCTTCTCCATCAGAGGGCAGACAGAATGAAAACCACAATCACAGAAAACTAACCAATTTCATCACATGGACTACAGCCTTCTCTAACTCAATGAAACTATGAGCCATGTAGGCTCATCTGAGCTGTAGGGCCACCCGAGATGGGTGGATCATGGTGGAGAGTTCTGACAAAATGTGGTCCACTGGAGAAGGGAATGGCAAATCACTTCAGTATTCTTGCTTTGAGAACCCTACAAACAGTATGAAAAGGCAAAAAGATAGGACACTGAAAGATGAACCCCCCAGGCTGATAGGTTCCCAATATGCTACTGGAGATAAGTGCAGATATAACTCCAGAAAGAATGAAGAGATGGAGCCAAAGCAAAAACAACACCCAGTTGTGGATGTGACTCGTGATAGAGGTAAAGTCCAATGATGTAAAGAGCATATTGCATAGGAACTGGGAATGTTTGGTCCATAAATCATGGCAAATTGAAATGGTCAAACAGGAGATGGCAAGAGTGAACATCCACATTTAGGAATCAGAGAACTAAAATGGACTGGAATAGGTGTATTTAACTCAGATGACCATTATGTATACTACTGTGGGCAAGAATCCTTAGAAGAAGTGGAGTAGCCATCATAGTCAACAGAAGAGTCCAAAATGCAGTACTTGGATTCAATCTCAAAAACAACAGAATGATCTCTGTTCATTTCCAAGGCAAACCATTAAATATCACAGTAAACCAAGTCTATGTCCCAACCAGTAATGCTGAACAAGCTGAAGTTGAACAGTTCTATGAAGACCTACAAGACCTTCTAGAACTAACAGCCAAAAAAAAAAATGTCCTTTTCACTATAGGGGACTGGAATGCAAAAGCAGGAGGTCAAGAGATACCTGTAGTAACAGGCAAATTTGGCCTTGAGTACAAAATGAAGCAGGGCAAACACTAACTGAGTCTTGCCAAAAGAACACACTGGTCACAGCAAACACCCTCTTCCAACAACACAAGAGAAGACTTTACACATGAACATCACCAGATGGTCAATACCAAAATCAGATTCATTATATTATTTCCAGCCAAAGATGGAGAGCTCTATACAGTCAGCAAAGACAAGACTAGGAGCTGACTGTGGCTCAGATCATGAAGTGCTTATGGCCAAATTCAGACTTAAATTGAAGAAAGTAGGGAAAACCACTCAACCATTCAGGTATGACCTAAATCAAATCCCTTACAATTATATAGTGGAAGTGACTAATGGATTCAAGGGATTTGATCTCACAGAGTGCCTGAAGTACTATGGATGGAAGTTGATGACACTGTATGGGAGGCAGGGATCAAGACCATCCACAATAAAAAGAAATGCAAAAAGGCAAAGTGGTTGTCTGAGGAGGCCTTACAAATAACTGGAAAAGAAGAGAAGCTAAAGGCAAGGGAGAAAAGGAAAGATAAACCCATTTGAATACAGAGTTTCAAAAAATAGCAAGGAGAGATAAGAAAGCCTTCTTCAGCAGTCAATGCAAAGAAATAAAGGAAAACAATAGAATGGGAAAGACTAGAGATCTCTTCAAGAAAATTAGCAATACCAAGGGAACATTTCATGCAAAAATTGGCACAATAAACGACAGAAACAGTATGAACCTAACAGAAGCAGAAGATATTAAGAAGAGGTGGCAAGAATACACACAAGAACTATGCAAAAAAGATCTTCAAGATCCAGATGAAAATGATGGTGTGGTCACCCACCTAGAGCCAGACATCCTGGAATGTGAAGTCAAGTGGGCCTTAGAAAGCATCACTACAAACAAAGCTAGTGGGGGGGATGGAATTCCAGTTGAGCTATTTCAAATCCTAAAAGATGATACTGTGAAAGTGCTGCACTCAATATGCCAGTGAATTTGGAAAACTCAGAAGTGGCCACTGGACTAGAAAATGTGTTTTCATACCAATCCCAAAGAAAAGCAATGCCAAAGTATACTCAAACTACCGCACAATTGCACTAATTTCACACACTAGCAAAGTAATGCTCAAAATTCTCCAAGCCAGGCTTCAAGAGTATGTGAACCATGAACTTCCAGATGTTCAAAGCTGGATTTAGAAAAGGCAGAGGAACCAGATATCAAATTGCCAACACCTGCTGGATCATGGAAAAGGCAAGAAAGTTCCAGAAAAACATCTATTATGCTTTATTGTCTATGCCTGTTTCTTTGACTGTGTGGATCACAACAAACTGTGGAATATTCTTCAAGAGATAGTAATTCCACACCATCTGACCTGCCTCTTGAGAAATCTGGATGCAGGTCAGGAAGCAATAGTTAGAACTGGACATGGAAAAAATAGACTGTTTTCCAAATAGGGAAAGGAAGTACATCAAGGCTGTACATGGTCACCCTGCTTATTTAACTTATATGCAGAGTACACTATGAGAAATGCTGGGCTGGAGGAAGCACAAGCTGGAATCAAGATTTCCAGGAGAAATATCAATAACTTTAGACATGCAGATGACCACACCTTTATGGCAGAAAGTGAAGAACTAAAGAGCCTCTTGATGAAAGTCAAAGAAGAAAGTAAAAAAGTTGGCTTAAAGCTCAACATTCAGAAAAACTAAGATCATGACATCTGGTCCCATCACTTCATGGCAAATATATGGGAAAACTGGAAACAGTGACAGACTGTTTTGTTTTGTTTTGTTTTTGGTGGGGGGGTACTCTAAAATCACTGCCCATGGTGACTACAGCCATGAAATTAAAAGATGCTTGCTCCTTGAAAGAAAAGGTATGACCAACCTAGACAGCATATTGAAAAGCAGAGAAATTACTTTGCCAACAAAGGTCTGTCCTAGTCAAAACTATGGTTTTTCCAGTAGTCATGTGTGGATGAGAAAGTTGGACCAAAAGAAAGCTGAGTGCTGAAGAATTGATGCTTTTGGAACTGTGGTGTTGGAGATGGACTCTTCAGATTCCCTTGCACTGCAAGGAAATCCAACCAGTCCTTCCTAAAGGAAATCAATCCTGAATATTCATTGAAGGACTGATGTTGAAGCTGAAACTCCAATACTTTGGCCACCTGATGCAATGAACTGACTCATTGGAAAAGACCCTGATCCTGGGAAAGGCTGAAGGCGTGAGGAGAAAGGAATGACAGAGGATCAGATTGTTGGATGGCATCACCCACTCAATGGACATGAGTTGAGAAAACTCTGGGAGTTGTGATGGACAGGGATGCCTGGCACGCTGTAGTCCATTGGGTTGCAAAGAGTTGGACACGACTGAGCAACTGAACTCAAACTGATCTAGTCAGTCATGTTGTTGTTGTTTTAGTCGCTAGATTGTCTCTGACTCTTGCGACCCCATGGACTGTAAACTGGGCTAGTCTCCTGTGTCCATGGGATTCTCAGGCAAGAATATTGGAGTGGTTGCCCTTTCTTTCTCCCAGAGATCTTCTTGACTGAGGGATTGAACCTATATCTCCTGCATTGGCAGGTGGATGCTTTACTACTGAGTTACCTGGAAGTCAATCTACTCATTGATAAGTCTAAAACTGAAGATAGATGAATATTGTGTAAATCTCAGGTAAATTTTAAGTTTTTTTTTAAGACCAGGGTGAAACAATATCAGATCTGAAAACTTAGGAATATTATTTTAGAAGCATTGCATTGTAGGCATTGATGGGAGTTTGGGATGTAGGGATGGGAGCGAATTAAGAGTTTTCTGGAGTAGTCCCAGAATGAAGTGAAGGTGTTAGTCACTCAGTCGTGTCTGACTCTTGTGATCCCATGGACTGTGGCCTGCCAGTCTCCTCTGTCCATGGCATTCTCCAAGCAAAAATGATGGAATGGGTTGCCATTCCCTTCTCCAGGGGATCTTCCAGACCCAGAGATTGAATCTGGGTCTCCTGCATTGCAAGTGGACTCCTTATCATCTGAGCCACCAACTTAGTCCTGGAATGGAGTAATATAAATTACAACCAGGTGTACTGAAGTAGAAATAAAAGGTTGAAATAAAGGCTGTTAATGTCATTGGTAGGATTTGGGGACCAGTTATAGAAGGTAACTCTAAAATATTTGGTGTAAAGGGACCTAGAGTTCGCCAAAAATCAAGTGGCATAGAGTGAAATGGAAAGAGATGAAATTTGGACTCTTAAGATTTGAAATACTGTGTTTTCTAGCTGACCAATTCAGCCGAAAATAAAAGACATTTGGTACCATGGGAAAATATTTGTAACTCTCAAAATATACAGTCTGGAAAGAGATCTGAAAATGCTGATGTTGCACAAAACATGCAACCGGGTGGGATGATCCTGAAAAGTGAAGAGAAAGGGAGAGGAGAAACACATTCAGACAGAGGAAATAAGACAACACGGTGGACCTCCTCAGTGGCCCAGTGCTTAAGAATCCATCTTCCAATGCAGGGGATGTGGGTTTGATTTCTGGTCAGAGAATTAAGATACCACATGCTGCAGAAACAGCTAAGCCCACATACTGCAATTACTGAGCCCCTGTACTCCAGAGCCCAAATGTCACAACTAGAGAATCTGTGTGACACAATGCAAACATCCTTCATGATGCAATGAAGATCAAAGATCCTACAAGCTGCAACTAAGACCCGATGCAGCCCCCCAAAAAAAAGACAGCATGAGTCCAAGTGCAAGGACCACAGTACCAGATGGGACTGGTAACTTGTTTTTGTGATCAGCAGATTTGCCTTTATGCCTATAAGAGGAAGCCACTGACGAATTTTTAAACACCATTCCTTTCAGAGGGTAAACAGATGAAAAGGAAGCTAGCAACGGTACCCCACTCCAGTACTCTTGCCTGGAAAATCCCATGGACGGAGGAGCCTGGTAGGCTCCAGTCCATGGGGTTGCTAAGAGTTGGGAACGACTAAGCGACTTCACTTTGGACTTTTCACTTTCATGCATTGGAGAAGGAAATGGCAACCTGCTCCAGTGTTCTTGCCTGGAGAATCCCAGGGACGGGGGAGCCTGATGGGCTGCCGTCTATGGGGTCACACAGAGTCGGACACGACTGAAGCAACTTAGCAGCAGCAGCAGCAGCAGACATAGTGAGGGACAGGGAGGCCTGATGTGCGGCAGTCCATGGAGTCACAAAGAGTTGGACACCAATTGAGTGACTCAACAACAACAAGAGAGGATACATGGAGACCTAAGAGACCATGGTAAGAATGCTGCTGGGATCCTAAGTGTAAGTTTAAGGAGAAACAGACAAGATATCTATGTTGTAGAAAAAAAAAAGATTATTACCAGAAAAAGAGAAAATTTACATAAAGATATTTAAGGTATTCTTTTCAAGGGAGACTTCTGGAATCATTAACTACCTAAAGTTTTCAAAGTTATTTCATAAATTCACAAGGCAAACAACCACACATAATGTACTGTGAACATATAAGTAGCTGTACTTAAAAAGTTTACAATTATAGTGTATGAAATGTACATAAAGTGATGCCACACAAGTTTATTTATTTCTAGTATAAGGAGTAAAATGTATAATGAGATTTTCCTAGGAGGTAGTGTTTTCAAAATGCATATAAACAACTTTGTTTAAAGCTGGAATGAATTCATGGCTATTACTTCGACAGAAACATTTAAATAATATGTTAGTATATGTATAATATTTAAGTCTAGGAAGTTAGCTACATTATCTCATCTTAATTTGCCAAAGGAAATATCATTTCAGTTCATTTCAGTTGCTCATTCCTGTCTGGCTCTTTGCAACCCCATGGACTGCAGCACACTAGGCTTCCGTGTCCATCACCAACTCACAGAGCTTACCCAAACTTATGTCCATTGAGTCAGTGATGCCATCCAACCATCTCATTCTCTGTAATCCCCTTCTCCTCCTTCCTTCAATCTTTCCCAGCATCAGGGTCTCTTCAAATGAGTCAGCTCTTTGCATCAGGTGGCCAAAGTTTTGGAGTTTCAGCTTCAACATCAGTCCTTCCAATGAATATTCAGGACTGATTTCCTTTAGGATGGACTGGTTGGATCTCCTTGCAGTACAAAGGATGCTCAAGAGTCTTCTCCACCAACACAGTTCAAAAGCATCAATTCTTTGACGCTCAGCTTTCTTTATAGTCCAACTCTCACATCCGTACATGACTACTGGAAAAATGATAGCTTTGACTATATGGACCTTTTTTGGTAAATAATGTCTCTGCTTTTTAATATGCTATCTAGGTTAGTCATAGCTTTTCTTCCAAGGAGGCAAGCATCTATTAATAACGTGGCTGCACTCACCATCTGCAGTGATTTTGGAGTCCAAAAAATAAAGTCTCTCACTGTTTCCATTGTTTCCCCATAATTTGCCATGAAGTGATGGGACCAGATGCCATGATCTTAGTTTTCTGAATGTTGAGCTTTAAGCCAACTTTTTCACCCTCTTCTTTGACTTTCATCAAGAGGTTCTTTAATTCTTCGCTTCCTACCATAACAGCGGTGTCATCTGCATATCTGAGATTATTGATTTCTCCCGGCAAGCTTGATTGCAGCTTGTGCTTCATCCAGCCCAGTATTTCTCATGATTTACTCTGCATATAAGTTAAATAAGCAGGGTGACTATATACACTCTTGATGTACTCCTTTCCCTATCTGGAACCTGTTGTTCCATGGCCAGTTTTAACTGTTGCTTCCTGACCTGCATACATTTTTCTCAAGAGACAGGTCACGTGGTGTGGGATTCCCAGCTCTTGAAGAATATTCCACAGTTTGTTGTGATCCACACAGTCAAAGGCTTTGGCATAGTCAATAAAGCAGAAGTATATGTTTTTCTGGAACTTTCTTGCTTTTTTGATAATCTAACAGATGTTGGCAATTTGATCTCTGGTTCCTCTGCCTTTTCTAAATCCAGCTTGAACATCTGGAAGTTCACAGTTCATGTACTGTTGGAGCCTGACTTGGAGAATTTTGAGCATTACTTTACTAGTGTGTAAGAAGAGTGAAACTGTGCACTATTTGAGCATTCTTGGTATTGCCTTTCTTTCAGATTGGAATGAAAACTGACCTTATCCAGTCTGGTGACCACTGCTGAGTTTTTAAAATTCTCTGGCATATTGAGTGCAGCACTTTCACAGCATCGTCTTCTAGGATTTGAAATAGCTTAGCTGGAATTCCATCACCTCCCCTAGCTTTGTTTGTAGTGATGCTTCCTAAGGCCCACTTGACTTCACATTCCAGGATGTCTGACTCTAGGTGAGTGATCACATGATCGTGGTTATCCAGGTCATGAAGATCTTTTTGTATAGTTCTTCTGTGTATTCTTGCCACCTCTTCTTAATATCTTCTGCTTCTGTTAGGTCCATATGACTTCTGTCTTTTATTGCGCCCATCTTGCATTAAATGTTCCCTTGGTATCTCTAATTTTCTTGAAGATATCTCTAGTCTTTCCCATTCTATTGTTTTCCTCTATTTCTTTGCATTGATCACTGAGGAGGGCTTTCTTATCTCTCCTTGCTATTCTTTGGAACTCTGCATTCAAATGGGTATATCTTTCCTTTTCTCCTTTGCCTTTTGCCTCTCTTCTTTTCTCAGCTATTTGTAAGGCCTCCTCAGACAGTCATTTTGCCTTTTTGCATTTCTTTTTCTTAGGGATGATCTTGATCCCTGCCTTTTGTATAAGGTCATGAACCTCTGTCCATAGTTCTTCAGGCATTCTGTCTGTGAGATCAAATCCCTTGAATCCATTTGTCACTTCCACTGTATAATTGTAAGAGATTTGATTTAGGTCATACCTGAATGGTCGAGTGGTTTTCCCTACTTTCTTCAATTTAAGTCTGAATTTGGCCATAAGGAGTTCATGATCTGAGCCACAGTCAGCTCCCAGTCTTGTTTTTGCCAACTGCAGCAAAAACAAACAAACTCTTTCTGGAGTTATTTCATTCATTATTTCTCCACTGATCTCCACTAGTATATTGGGCACCTACTGACTTGGTGAGTTCATCTTTCAGTGTCTCATCTTTTGAGTTTTCATACTGTTTATGGGGTTCTCAAGGCAAAAATACTGAAGTGGTTTTCCATTCCCTTCTCCAGTGGACCACGTTTTGTCAGAACTCTCCACCATAACCCATCTGTCTTGGGTGGCCCTATATGGCATGGCTCATAGTTTTTATTGCATTAGACAAGGCTGTGGTCCATGTGATCAGATTGGTTAGTTTTCTGTGATTGTGGTTTTCACTCTGTCTACCCTCTGATGGAGAAGGATAAGGGGCTTATGGCAGCTTCCTAATGGGAGAGAGTGACTGAGGGGGAAATTGGGTCTTGTTCTGATGGGCAGGGCCACGCTTAGTAAATCTTTAATTCAATTTTCTGTTGATGGGCAGCACTGTTTTCCCTCCCTGTTTTTTGACCTGAGGCCAAACTGTGGTGGAGGTAATGCAGATTATAGTGACCTCCTTCAGAAGGTCCATTGCAGGCACTTCTGCACTCAGTGCCCCTAAAGCACTGCACCAGTCCACCGCGGACCCACACCTCCACCGGGGGCTCCTGAACACTCACGGGCAAGTCTGGATCAGTCTCTTGGTCACTGCTCCTTTCTCCTGGGTCCTGGTGCACACAAGGTTTTGTTTGTGCCCTCCAATAGTTTGTTTCTGCAGTCCTGTGTAAGTTCTGGTGGCTCTCTGGTGGGGTTAATGGCAACCTCCTCCAAGAGGACCAAGCTTAAATTCATGAAAAAAATAAAAAAAGTAATACATACCATTCTATGTGGGTTCATGTTCAGTCGCTTCAGTCTTTTCTGACTTTGTAACTCTATGGACTGTGTAGCTCATCAGGCTCCTCTGTCCATGGGATTCTCCTGGCAAGGATACTGGAGTGGTATTATGCCCTCCTCTAGGGAATCTTCCCAACCCAGGGATCGAACCTTCATCTCCTGTATCTCCTGCATTGGAAGGCAGGTTCTTTATCACTAATGCCATCTGGAAAGCCCTAACATTCTACATTTCTTGCTGTATATCAGACACTGGTTGAAATACTTCACATATATTAACTTCTTCAACAGAATGAAGAGCATAATCTGTTTCAACATCAGCTGAGTTTTCACAACCAAGCAGCTGATATAGAAATAACTGGCTACAGACAGAACTACTGAGTTTACTCGGAAGTAAATGTTTGCCAGCTATTGGTGTGGTGAAAACATAGCCGTGATATGATGCTTTTATAAAGGAATGAAATGGACTTGCATTTGAAAATATATTAAATATGAAGACATGTTTAACATTCATTGAATTTTCCACTGGCATTATAATTTTTCAAGAATCTGATCATGATGCTATACATGCTGCTTTTTATAAGCTCTCTTCTTGCTATATCATCTTGTTAACAGAAGGAGTGTGGGTGAATCTATCTCCTGCTATCCCATCAATTGAGAAAGATACATCTGGCAACCTACCACAAATAAGAACCATAACAGAAATAAACCTGATTTTCATAGTGAAGTCATTAACAGGTAAGGAATATATGAGTAAATTCCAGTGTCTGTCATAAATAACGACAAAATACTTTGAAATAACTACCACCAGAAAATACAATTAACTTATGACTGGGGTTCTCTAGTCATAATCGTTAAGTTTATGATAATTATTTTTAAGTAGCATAACTTGATAAACCAATTATATATAGAAAAATCAAATAAAATCTGCATTTAAGAAAAATATAATATGATCAGATTTCTATACATAAGCTTAATTTCATATCTAGTCCATTTGTAAATGTAAATAAGGATGCAGGTTTACTGAGCAGCTAAAGTGGTCATGTCATCATGTCAAAAGTTAATTCCATCAATTGACTTATGATAATGTTGAAGATAAAGCTGCCACTGTATGTACATATTTGCAATTATTTATCTCAACTTCAAAGTAAACAGTCTTTACTTTTAATCATAAAATCAACATTATTATAGCATTTTTCATCTAGAAAGCACAAGCTTTGAAAGCATAAATCAATTTATTTGAAATCTTTTAGTGTAAGTTAAATCTAATGTAGAGCATATTAGAGATTAAATATCTCATCACACACTAAGCATAAAGGCATATTATAATAGGACATAAACTATTTAATTCCCAGACCTAAGAATAGTTATAAATGGAGTACTAGTGGACTCATACTATCTGCTCAATCCCTGCATCGCAGACCAGCTTTAGTGGCTGAGTAAGAGCTGGCTAAGACACAGGCATCAATCAGTTCTCCTTAACAGCAACCATTGTACATTTCAGGTCTTAATCTAAACCATCTATAAACATGGTTGCTAATGAAACTTTTTAAAAAAGCCAAACATTGTGCTGCTCAAGTTCATTTACTAGGTCATTAAGAGCTGTGTAATATATACTTGGCTAAGCACATGTATGCAGGAATCAGATGACTGGAGTTTGAATTTGGCCCCACTGCCTATATAAATTCCTTAGTCTCTCTATTCTTCTACTTCTCCATCTATAAAATGAGCATGATTCCAGAACTTACTGCCCTGAAATACTGAGATATTACTTAGAATTAAAATTTAATCATTTTTAAGTACTATTACTAAGTTTCCTATTAATGGAATTCATATTAAAATGGTATCTCAACTCTGAATGGTGATAGATTCCCTCAGAATAATTCATTCTAATAAAAAACCATTCAGGTAAAATAGGGCCAGAGTTGGAAAAAATATACAGGTTGAGTAGAATCAATAGCTGATTAACTAAAACTCTTACTAGTCAAAGACATTTAATGAAGACATTTCTCAAACATCATTTCCATCTTCAAGCCAAATTTTAAGACACTTTCTTCTCTATTTGTCCTTCTGATCTCCCTTTCTTTCCTCAAACACATAGACAGTCTTTACCACATGACTGTGTTCTGATCTTGGCAAGCATTTCATGCCTCAAGTTTTCATCTAATAATACAGAATAAATTTTAAAATTTTGTACAAATTTTAACTTAGAGTTGAAGAGCTATTAATAGCAACATTTGGTTGTTATTTGCTTTTACCTGATTTTTCACTTCTCAAGTGACAGCCTAAAGTTAATCAAGGTCTAAGAAACTCACAGCAAAAAATGTGTATGCAAATTTGGGGAAATATCTTAATAGCAAAATTACTGATCACTATGGGGAAGTATAAGAACCATAACACGTGAGCATTCTCCTCTCTTCTGAGTTATAACTACTTCACTTTGGACAACATACTTTGCCTTGGCCAACATAATGTCAAAGGACAGGAATTTCCATCTTCATTTCTAAATATTCCATCTATTAACCCTTCTAAAAGAAAGAAATAAAAACTTCATGGGATCCTAGCGTTGATTTTAAATTATCCTTTTAGCTGTCTAAATGTAAAACTCTATCAAACTGCTCACAATTATATCTCTTAGAGAATTATGAAAAAATTCAAACAGTATATATATAATAAGTTAAAATAGCATAAATTTAATATGATGAATAATGTGCTGAAAGTAATTTGATAATATGTGACTCAGTAATAAACAGATATTCCATAGAGTAGGAAAGACTAGAGATCGCTTCAAGAAAATTAGAGATACCAAGGGAACATTTCAGGCAAGTTCAGTTCAGTTCAGTCACTCAGTCGTGTCCAACTCTTTGCGACCCCATGAATCACAGCATGCCAGGCTTCCCTGTCCATCACCACCTCCCGGAGTTCACCCAAACTCATGTCCATCTGATGCCATCCAGCATCTCATCCTCTGTCGTCCCCTTCTTCTCCTGCCCCCAATCCCTCCGAGCATCAGGGTCTTTTGGAGTGTCAGCTTTAGCATCATTCCAAAGCCTTATTTCTCTTTCATTGACCAAAGCCTTATTTCTCTTCCTTTGCAATAATTTCAGATAGACAGCTGAGCAAGGAAGGATGGTGATAGAATAAGAGGAGATATATATATATGTATATATATATGATTTTATTCCTCTGGAAAAAACTAGGAGCATTGTACAAGTGAATATACTTATTCAGAAATAGTTATTTACAAACATTTTTGATCAAGAGAGATTTGTATATGCATTTTAGTAGAATATCTAGTCAATTTCTAGTCATTTCTGAATGATATAGGGAGTCGGAAATAAGATGAATAATAGGATGCAATTCTGTTGGGGAACTATGGGAGCCAGTACATACTATATACAGGGCATATACTATATTCAAAGGCTTTGTCATAGTCAATAAAGTAGAAATAGATGTTTTTTCTGGAACTCTCTTGCTTTTTCATGCAAATATGAGCTCAAAAAAGGACAGAAATGGTATGGACCTAACAGAAGCAGAAGATATTAAGAAGAGATGGCAAGAATACACAGAAGAACTGTACAAAAAAGATCTTCACGATCAAGATAATCACGATGGTGTGATCACTCACCTAGAGCCAGACATCCTGGAATGTGAAGTCAAGTGGGCCTTAGGAAGTATGACTACAAACAAAGCTAGTGGAGGTGATGCAATTCCAGTTGAACTATTTTAAATCCTAAAAGATGATGCTGTGAAAGTGTTGCACTCAATATGCCAGCAAATTTGGAAACCTTAGCAGTGGCTACAGGACTGGAAAAGGTCAGTTTTCACTCCAATCCCAAAGAAAGGCAATGCCAAAGAATGCTCAAACTACCGCACAATTGTACTCATCTCACATGCTAGTAAAGTAATGCTCAAAATTCTCCAAGCCAGGCTTCAGCAATGCATGAACTGTGAATTTCCAAATGTTCAAGCTAGTTTTAGAAAAGGCAGAAGAACCAGAAATCAAAATGCCAACATTCCCTGGATCATAAAAAAAGCAAGAGAGTTCCAGAAAAACATCTATTTCTGCTTTATTGACTATGTCAAAGCCTTTGACTGTGTGAATCACAATAAACTGTGGAAAATTCTGAAAGAGATGGGAATACCAGACCACCTGACATGCCTCTTGGGAAACCTATATGCAGGTCAGGAAGCAACAGTTAGAATTGGACATGGAACAACAGACTGGTTCCAAATAGGAAAAGGAGTACGTCAAGGCTGTATATTGTCACCCTGCTTATTTAACTTATATGCAGAGGACATCATGAGAAACACTGGGCTTGATGAAGCACAAGGTGGAATCAAGATTGCCGGGAGAAATATCAATAACTTCAGACATGCAGATGACACCACCCTTATGGCAGAAAGTGAAGAACTAAAGAGTCTCTTGATGAAAGTGAAAGAGGAGAATGAAAAGTTGGCTTAAAGCTCAAATTCAGAAAACTAAGATCATGGCATCTGGTCCCATCACTTCATGGCAAATAGATGGGGAAACAGTGGAAACAGTGGCTGACCTTATTTTGGGGGCTCCAAAATCACTGCAGATGGTGATTGCAGCCATGATATTAAAAGACGCTTACTCCTTGGAAGGAAAGTTTGACCAACCTAGAATGCATATTAAAAAGCAGAGACATTACTTTGTCAATAAAGGTCCGTCTACTCAAGGCTATGTTTTTTCTAGTAGTCATGTATGGATGTGAAAGTAAAGAAAGCTGAGCGCCACAGAATTGATCCTTTGAACTGTGGTGTTGGAGAAGACTCTTGAGAGTCCCTCAGACTGCAAGGAAGTCCAACCAGTGCATCCTAAAGGAACTCAGTCCTGGGTGTTCATTGGAAGGACTGATGTTGAAGCTGAAACTCTAATATTTTGGCCACCTGATTTGAAGAGCTGACTCATTTGAAAACACCCTGATGTTTGGAAAGACTGAAGGCAGGAGGAGAAGGGAACGACAGAGCATAAGATGGTTAGATGTCATCACCAACTCAATGGACGTGAGTTTGGGTAAACTCCTGGAGTTGGTGATGGACAGGGAGACCTGGCGTGCTGCGGTTCATGGCGTCAAAAAGAGTCAGACACGACTGAGTGACTGAACTGAACTGAATAAACAGATATAGCTATGTATATATATATAATATTTAAAATTTTAAAAGTGAAACACATTGTTTAGAATTTTAAACTAGAAATCAATAATGTCAGTTTGTATAAAATTATTATTAAATGGTCTATTAATGGTATAGAATCAAAGCAAGAGCTTACCAATTTAGCTCCATGATAATGTGTACTATCTGGCTATATTAGGTAGCATGCTATGGGAAAAAGAAAAAAGAGCTATTAAGTTAGACAGACCTGAATTTGAACTTGACCTGTGTCATCTACTGATATCATCTGAGGAATACTGAATATCTTTAAATTTATTTCCCCATCTATAAGTAAGAATTGCTACCTTGAAAAACCTTGAGGCTTATGAAATTTAACTAATGCATGTAAAACTTCAACATGATCCTGGTATTTACTAGCTACCCAGTAATTATTAGTCACAACCAATTTATTTTCTTTTAAATTAAAAATTATTAAAATGTTTAAAATATGCACCACTGGTTTAAAATATGCACCACTGTACAATTACATTTACATAAAATATTTACATTTAATAATTTTGTTTCACCACTTTCCTCTATTTCTAGAATAAGGAAAGATAGCTTTTAGAAAGTATATTAACATAAGTAGCTCCTCTGGATGAATCTTTATGAAATAAATAATAGAATTTATATCTTAAATAACTTTAAATAATATCCATGATCTGACTTTCATTGTTTCAAATAAGCTATTTCATAAATCCACAGTGATTTATTTCTCATGGCACAAACTTTATAATGAAAATACCTTACTTCTGATTTTTTTAAAAACACTTTTAGCTCTAAAACTGTTGGCATTGATGAATAATAACTAAAAAATATTGAGTGAGTGCAATAAAGCAAAAAGCATTAGATTGTATAGTCAATTTCATATGAATCAGAGCTTATCCAGGTTTCAAGGAAACAATAATCATGGGACAAAGACAAAACAAAGAATCCCAAGACCATCAAAATAACTATCCAGGTCTTATCATATCAGGATGCACCAGATCAAAATATGTGATTTTCAGGACATATGTACAGCCATACCAATTACACAGGAACCATTTTTATACACAATTTCACCGTTCTGTATTCAAATAATCCTGCCCAATAAATCCACAGATGCCATTTTATTTTGCTATTGGCAATTGTAACAATTAAGCAATTCTTGCCAAAAGTATTCTTAAGAAAAGAACTCCCACTAGAGAATGCAATCAGTTTGCTAGGATATCTATCAGTAGCATGTTTACAAGTATGTTTGATTGGGTCACTTTCTTTTCCTGTGAACAAATTCCAAGAAGAGAAAAGAATGTAATTCATGCCTGCTGCTTAACTATTTATTTCCTCATTGGATAGTAAGGTAATAACAAAAATTAGCACATAGCAGCCCTTTAAATGAATGAAGAGCTAAGAGTGAACCACATATAGAGACATTCAACCAATGAAGTGGTAGATGAATTGTGATCACCAGAATGGTGTAAAGTTAGGGCCGACACTCAGAGATGGGTGACATAGAAGAGATCAAGACATAGCTGGAGAAAAGGCAAGTATGGAAGCAGGAATGGAGGTTATACCAGAAAGGGAAGATGAGAGGAAGTATATCAAATAAGGCAAAAAATCAGGAAAAAGAGAAGGACCCTGGCAGGAGAAAGAAAAACTAAGGATCTAAAGTCAAAGGGTAGATCAAGGTAGAGCTCAGAAACCATTTAAGCCACCTGGGCATCAGTGGTACTGAAAGCAGCAACCTGCTGCTCTTCATTCTGCTAGAGCAGGAGGCCCTAGCAAACCGGTGTGAGAAGACATGCCATCACATCAGCCTTGTACACATAGGAACTATGCTTTCATACTAAAGCAGGAATGGAACCCACACCCCCTGAATTAGAAGCACAAAATCTTAACCACTGGACCGCCAAGGAAGTCCCCATATTTTCTATTCTTATAGGGTTGTTGTTATTTAGTCTCTAAGAGGCGTCCATCCCTTTCGGGACCCCACAGACTATAGCTTGCCAGGCTGCTCTGTCCATGGGGTTTCCCAGGCAAGAATACTGGAGTGGGTTGCCATTTCCTTCTCCAGGGGATCTTTCCAACCTGGGATTGAACCTGTGTTTCCTGCAATAGCAGGCAAATTCTTTACTGCTGAGACACTAGGGAGGGAAGCCCATACCAAACAATCTGCAATCAATAAAAGTGAGTTTGGGGAGCCCAAAACTAGAATTTTCCCTGATTGCTCCTCCTTTATTCCTGTTGCCTATCTTATGTCTGTGTTTAACTGTATACCCCGTTTAATGGTAAGATTTAATCTTACTCATAGCACTTTGCTAATCATGTAATATTTATGATAATTTCAACTTCTCTAGTCTTCCATGTATACAAGTTGACACACAGAAGGCCTGAGTCACACTAGGACTCTGTCCCATCCTACATGACCCCATGAACATGGACCCCAATCTATATTTAATGGATAGAATCTCCTCCCATAGAAATGAGTTTCCCAGCTGCCCTTGAGGAAAAATCTGACTTTGTCCTAGTCTGCCTAGGTAGGCTTTGACAAATCTAATAAAATCATAGTCATATAGTCTTTGTGAGCCCATTCAGAAAACATACCTTCACAGAGAGTCAACTAAACACCAAGTTCTAGGCTACAGCTTTTATGTGCATTATATAGCAACCCATTTTCTTTTTTCTTTTATTTTAAGGAAATAATTTTGTGATATTTCCCTAGCTTATTAAATAAAATTTCTAAGACATCTGCAATTCTGTGTGAATTTTTGATACTGTGGGGAGCCAGGACACGACACTAATTGAATAGATTCCTCAGAGACCTACAAGCTGTCAACTGTATAAAGATTTCTTTTTGTAATGCAACATTTCAGTTCATTGCATACAACATCAAAACCCAAGGATCAGACAGAATGCAAAATATATTTTAACTGATAGTTAAGAAAAATATATTCAACCTCTGAAAGTGTTTGAAGAAAAGGAAATTATTCAAAATGTTTTTTTATACTCAAACAGTATAGTCCTTGTGGTTAAATATCATTTAAAATAGTGACCTGAGAATTATCATTAACTCTGATGAATATTTTTCCTTTCACTATTATTACACAAAGAAAGCCTAAAAAAGTATAAAGTCACCTATCTCTACAAAAGCATAAAAGAATTGATAGTGTGAACTCAAGGGACTACCTGGAAGAAAATCAGGAACATTCAACATATTTGCATGCATTTGACTATCTAGAGAAGCAGGCCAATTATACAGTTCCCGAAAGGTAGCTCAGTGACAGAAAATTACTTCAAATAGCTTTTTAGTCTATTTAATTGATTATGTATGACCCAGTGATAGTAGTTTGAATTTTATTAATAGTCAAAATCAAAAAGTTTTTTTTTTTTTTTTAAAAAGGGAAACTCTAAGGTATTCTATTCAAAAGAGTAAGTATACAGAGATCTGTATATGCAATTACATCAGGCTGAAAATTCACTTTTGATCAATCATGAAAAAATTGCTTTATATTTCCATATATTTATTTTAATTTGAGGAACTGAATGACCTTGTGTCAACCTGGAGGAAAGACCAGGTAAATAACATCATTATTTTACGTTGAAACTCAAAGGAATTTGCATGCAGAATGGCTTAACAAAGATAGACTCCTATGCAAAGAAGAGCTAATTCCTTTGATTATTTTAAGTTATAGACTTAGAAGAAAACTCTCGAGAGTTCCTGGATAGTTTTATGCCATTTCTAGCTTTCATTATCTCTCTGCTCTGAAAACTGATTTTGAGCACCAAGATTCTACTTTAGGATTTCATCTGCCAAAGAAACTATCAGGACTCTTTACTTCAACAGGGAAGGGATAGGCTTCCCACTCCAGTATTCTTGGGCTTCCCTTGTGATTCAGCTGATAAAGAATCTGCCTGCAATGCGGGAGACCTGGGTTTGATCCCTGGATTGAGAAGATCCCCTGGAGTAGGAAAAGACTACCCACTCCAGTACTCTGGCCTGGAGAATTTCATGGACTGTATAGTCCACGGGGTCGCAAAGAGTCTGACACAACTGAGCAACTTTCACTTTACCTCACAGGACCCAACCTCAGCACCATTCTAGCCTTATCTTGATTCAACTTCTATGCTTTGTCTTCATTGAAGTTTAAGGAAATAACAACCATTTAAAAAAAATAAAAGATAATATACCAAAAATGGAGTCACTTATGCTAACATTTGTAAGAATTAGATCTTTGGATTGAGACTTGTGAGTTTGATTCCAGGGACCTACTGATTGTGGAGGCTTTCTCTCTCTTGAAAGAAAGCGAACATGTTAGTCACTCAGGTGTGTCTTATTCTTTGCAACCCCATGGACTGTAACCCACCAGGCTTCTTTACCCATGAAATTCTCCAGGCAAGAATACTGGAGTAGGTAGCCACTCCCTTTCTCCAGGAGATCTTCCTGACCCAGGGATCAAACCCAGGTCTCCCATATTGCAGCTGAGCCACCAGGGTAGTCCTCTCTCGGGGACAACTATTGCCTTCCTGTTCATTTCATGTTCTGGAAATGGGGCTTGGCAACCATCAGGTTGGGGTGGCCCAGAAATATGACCGACACTCTTGATCACTATACCAATTTGCCTTGAATACTGGTCAGGATATAAGAGAGATAGCATACTGTCATCACAATAGGCTGGATAAAAGAAATTTTGGTAAATACTGTCGCTAAAAGGAATATTTTAATTTTGTCTGTAAGGCAAAGTAAAAAAGTACACTATAGAGAAAGGGTTTCAAGTACATATTGGTTTTACCTACTATGATCGCTAATTTGTGTGTCAATTTGATGGGGCTATGGGGTTGCCCAGATTATGTGTGTTGTGTGTGTCTGTGAGAGTGTTTCTGCATGAGAGTAACATTTGCATCTGTGGGCTAAGTGCACTGCCCTCCCCGTTGTGGGTGGGCATCATCTAATCCATTGAAGGACTAAGTAGAAGAAAAGGCAGAGGAAGGAAGGACTCACTCCCTTTTTGCCTGTCTGACTGGGCTGGAACCCCACTGTTCTCATTCTTTTCCTGCCCTTGGGTGGGGATTTATACTATCAGCTTGCCTGATGCTAAGGTCCTGAGACTCCAGACAGTATATACTCCACTTTCATTTTTCCTGAATCTTCAGCTTGCAGGTAACGCATGGTGGGACTTCTCACCTTCATGATCAAGGGAGTCAATTCTTCATAATAAACTCTTAACATGTTTTATATATTTTATTGGTTCTGTTTCTCTGGAGAACACAGACTAATGCACCTGCCTTATTGGGAACATATGTCTTAAATCCTTGTGCTTATTCTTTTTTCAGCTTGGAGAGAGGTTTCTAGTAACATCTCAGGATGTCACTTTCTTTTCAACTTTTCTTATTCATTATTGTTATCAATAGAATGTATAAAGCTATGGACAGCAAACATATGTTATGTGGATTATTTAATTGAAGATTCAAAAATAATATGCCTAAGTATATAAAACTAAATTTAGTAGCAACAACCATTCTATATTTAGGTTTAACAAATGTAAGTATTAAAGATATCCTAACTTGAAACACATATCACTGTATTGTATAGGTTTTAGTTCTTTTGTCTTGCTCTCCCTCTATATAGTTACTATAAGGTTTTTATATTTTTCTCAGTATACCTAGCAGCTATAATAAAAATTATTGCCTAGAATTTGTTCAACTATAAATGTTGGATGGATTAATGCATTCATGAATAGATTAATATAGAATGTCAAAGTATTTTATTTTGCAAAGACTACAGTAAATTAGTTCACTATAAGCTAAATTTCTACTAATATACTAAACTTAGTATTAAAAGATGAAATTTTAGTGAGAAAAATAAAAGTATTTTAAAAGAGTGATTAAAAAATTAATACATAGTCAGACCCCAAGTCAAATATTATGACTGGTTTTTGGCCCTCTATCAAGGGATATGCTAATACAATACAGAGAGTGAATATACTTCAAAATATTATGAGTGCTTTGAAATTCATACAAGGTGTACATAACTTTAAGGTATTCTACATTTAATTCAAAGTGAAAAATAAGAAATTGGTCTACACATATGTAAAGGCAATTGGTCTTGGCATATTTCAACCACAAAGCTTTAGAATATTGTAGATCTAAAAGTCAATTAATCTCAAAATATCGAAGTCAATTCATAAATAATATTAGTAGCAATTATATCCACTATTTCAACAAAGTTGCATAGTTTTAATAGAATTCAAACAGACTACCTTTCTCTAATGTCATAGAGGAGATCTGTTTTCTACAAAATGACTTTTAGGGCCTTGCAACTAAAGGAGATCAGTCCTGGGTGTTCATTGGAAGGACTGATGCTGAAGCTGAAACTCCAGTACTTTGGCCACCTCATGAGAAGAGTTGACTCATTGGAAAAGACTCTGATGCTGGGAGGGATTGGGGGCAGGAGGAGAAGGGGACAACAGAGGATGAGATGGCTGGATGGCATCACTGACTCGATGGACGTGAGTCTGAGTGAACTCTGGGAGTTGGTGATGGACAGGGAGGCCTGGCGTGCTGCAATTCATGGGGTCACAAAGAGTTGGACACGACTGAGCAACTGAACTGAACTGAACTGAATTTCATATTCAAGGTTGTGTTATTTCATGATCTGAATAAGTATAAACATATAGAATCCTAATTAATTCATTCTACAGCCTATGTTAACTTTGGTACTTAAATGTTGTGAGATGACGACAACAGATTATTTGCTGTACTTCCCAGATGGCGCTAGTAGTAAAGAATCTGACTGCCAATGCAGGAGATGTAAGAGACATGAGTTCGATTCCTGGGTTGGGAAGATCCCCTGGAGGAGGGAATGACAACCCATTCCAGTATTCTTGCCTGGAGGAGCCCATGGACAGAGGAGCCTCTTGGGCTACAGTGCATAGGGTCACAAAGAGTCAGACACAACTGAAGTGATTTAGCACATACGCACACATGTGTGTAAGAGAAGAGAATATGGTTAAATGGCTTTTGGGAAGAGTTTTTAATATAAGAAAAAGTTATGGATAAGAATTATCATGAACCTACAAATAATGATGCAAGGTCAGAGATATGGGTCCTTACACAGAGATGTGAACAAGTTAATAAGTTGGGGAATGCAATATTTTTAAGTGGTAAATGGTAAGATGGTAAAACTATTCTAGTCTGGATGCGCAGGACTAACCAGAAGGAAGGATAAAAGAAGAAAATCAAGCAATATCCATTACTTTTTAAAGATTTTTTTTATGTGGACCATTTTTAAAGCATTTACTAAATTTGTTACAATATTGCTTCTGTGTTATGTTGTTGTTTTTTAAATTGGAGGATAATTGCTTTACAATGTTGTGTTGGTTTCTGCCATACAACAACGCAAATTAGTCATAACTACATATATATATATATCCCTCTCTCTAGTGCCTCCCTCCCACCCCACCGCCACCCCTCTAGGTCATCAAAGAGCACCAGGCTGGGCTCCCTATGTTATATAGCAGCTTTCCACTAATTATCTACTTGACATATGGTATTGTACAAAGGTCAATGATACTTTCTCTGTTTGTCCCACTGTCTTATTTCCCTGCTGAGTCCACAAGTCCATTTTTACATATGCGTCCTCATTCCTTCCCTGCAGACAGGTTTATCAGTACCATTTTTCTAGATATCATATGTATGAGTTAATATAAGATATTTGTTTTTCTGACTTCACTCTATATAACAGGCTCTAGTTTCATCCACCTCAGTACAACTGACTCACACTTGTTCCTTCTATGGCTGAGTAATAGTCCATTATATATCTATATCTCTTTCTCTCTATATATATACATGACCTATAACTTCTTTACCTATTCATCTGTTGATGGACATGTAGGTTGTTTCCATTTCCTGGCTATTGTAAATAGTGTTGCAGTGATCTTTGGAGTAACTGCTAGGCATAGACCCTGAGAAAAACACAATTCAAAAAGAGACATGTATCCCTACCCCAATGTTTTGATTTTTTGGCTGCAAGGCATGTAGGATCTTAGCTCCCTGGCCAGGGATCGAACCTGTACCCCTTGCGTTGAATGGCGAAGTCTTAACCACTAGACCACCAGGGAAGCCACTGTTTTGTGACTGAAAATTTTGAACATGGCACTGGGATAATAGTATACTGCAGTATTACATTGAGATGTACAACCCATGTGGGGAAGGAAGTGCAAACTAGCTGAGATACAATGTGAGATTGAATCTCAAATGATATTATAAAAACTATTTCAATCATTCAGTTCAGTTCAGTCGCTCAGTTGTGTCCAACTCTTTGCGACCCCATGAACTGCAGTAAAATAATCTATGATGAACATAGTGCAAATAAAAACGAGCAAAGAACTTGTTAACCTAATGCATATGATTAAAAGTGAGTCAGAACTCTACTAGATTCAGATTTTAATTATGAAAGTAATTTATTTATTTTTTAATTTTTGAGCACCTACTTTAGGATAAACATCATTCTCAAGAACCTTACATTACAGAGCAGAAGTGAGTGAATGGATGAGCAAGTAACTGAATATAAATAAGACAGTTTAATGTTGTAACATATTCCATGGGGAAAACAGAGCAAGGATAGAGATTAGGTAGAAGGGGGTATTTTTAATAAGGTGACCTGGGAAGGCTCCTCTGAGAAGATTTCATTTGAACAGAGATGTAAACAATGTGAATGAAGATGAATGAGCCACTAGAATATTTAGGAAAAGCACCTATCAGATTTTGTGAACAGCAAGTGCAAAGACCTTGAGAAAGAAGCATGCTCCATATGTATATGATCAATATGCTGTAGGAAGCAGGCAGCACACGTGAAATGTTTTAATGAATTTAATGAAAGAGCTATGACAGACTAATATGGTTTGGTGGAGGACACCAAGGGACTAGCAACCACGGGAAATACTTAATATCTCTACACACAATGGGGAACAAAAGGAGAAACAGGTTCATTGGAATCTGGCAAGAGTCAATGCCTTGGAAGAAGAATTCTGCAAGAGTTTTAGCTATGAAGAAACACATCCACACTAGAGTGAGGTAACGGAGGAAAAGAATGGGGACAAATACCCCAGACTCCCTCCTGTCCAGTCCTCCAGTATCCTGCTCTGGGCTTCTATTTGTTGAACTTAACAGAAAGTCAGAAGGCAAAGGAATCCAGGTGACTAAATCACAAAGTACAGCCTACAGGTGAAAGGAGGGAGAAAACTGTAATGAATGGGAGAGAGGATAGTGGAGCATCTTCAGCAAAAGACGTATGAGAAGAATCAGAAGTTAGTGTGGCTGCAGCTCAGGGAACAAGGGTAGACCCAAAATAGAACCTTGCCATCTTGATCGGAAATCACTGGAATGTCTCATCATAAAAGATAACTCTGCCACAGTGTCAATAAAAGACTGCAGAACAAGAAACTGAAAGCAGATAGACCAGTTAGGAGTCTATATGCACACTAAAAGGGAGCAGGGGAAATAGTAAGACCCCAAGTAAGATCAGATACAGATGTAATACCTGAAAATCAGCTTAAAAATCTTTTAATGAGTATCTATTCCATTCCAGTCAATAGGATACAACGAGGACTTCAGAGAGAAATAAATCACAAACAGGCTTCTTTCTTATAGAGGAGCTCACAGCCCAGCAGAAGAAGAGACATAACAAATACAATAAAGCATGCATTCTTCAATATTTAAAAAGAGAAGTCAAGGGCATTCTATAGTCTCATTTGGAGCTGTGTTAATATGACTCCCCAGAAGGCAATGGCACCCCACTCCAGTACTCTTGCCTGGAAAATCCCATGGACGGAGGAGCCTGGTGGGCTGCAGTCCATGGGGTCGCTAAGAGTCGGACACGACTGAGCGACTTCACTTTCACTTTTCACTTTCATGCATTGGAGAAGGAAATGGCAACCCACTCCAGTGTTCTTGCCTGGAGAATCCCAAGGATGGGGGAGCCTGGTGGGCTGCCATCTATGGGGTCGCACAGAGTCTGACACGACTGAAGCGACTTAGCAGTAGTGGCAGCAGCAGCAGCAGCAGCTGCCAGCTGTTTTGAGTACAGTTTAAGCAGATTCCCTGGTGGTTCAGATGGTAAAGAATCTGCCTGCAGTGCAGGAGACCTGGGTTTGATCCCTGAGTTGGGAAGATCCCCTGGAGAAGATAAGGGCAACCCACTCCAGTATTCTTGTCTGGAGAATCCCATGGACAGAGAAACCTGGCAGGATACAATCCATAGGGTCACAAAGAGTTAGGCACAACTGAACAACTTTCAATTCACTTTTTTAAGCAGGTTACTGAGGAAGAAGGACAAGAAGTGGGTTAAGAAAGAAGAAAGGGTGTTTTGGCCAAGTATCAAGTGGGCACTGTCACAGGAGCCTGAGTAAGTGAAGGAGGAGCATGGCGGGCCCCAGGTAAAGGGAGGCAGGTGAGAAAGGTGAAAAGGACTGAATCCGAATTGCTCTGCTTTTTATGCTCATTTGGATCGCTCATGTGTTTTAGAAATACTGGTGCACAGAACCACCCCAAACCAATGAAACCAGAATCTCAAGAAGAGTGGCCTAGGAACCTGTAATTCTAAAAAAAATCCAGGTGTTTTGGATGCAAAGCCAAAGCTGCTAGCTGCCAGCTCCAAAACGTGAATTTCAGAATAAGAGCCTTGGTTTTATTATGAAGATTTGTAGAAAAATATACATTGTACAAAATGGTAGATTGTCAAGTTCAGTTCAGTTACTCAGTCATGTCTGACTCTTTGCAACCCCATAGACTGCAGCACGCCAGGCCTCCCTGTTCATCACCAACTCCTGAAGTTTACTTAAACTCATGTCCATTGAGTCGATGATGCCATCCAACCATCTTATCCTCTGTCGTCCCCTTCTCTTCCCGCCTTTAAAATTTCCCAGGATCAGGGTCTTTTCAAAACAGCCAGTTCTTCACATAAGGTGGCCAAAGAGTTTCAGTTTCAGCATCAGTCCTTCCAATGAATATTTAGGACTGATCTCCTTTAGGATGGACTGGTTGAATCTCTGTGCAGTCCAAGGGACTCTCAAGAGTCTTCTCCAAAACCACAGTTCAAAAGCATCAATTCTTCGGCACTTACCTTTCTTTATAGTCCAACTTTCACATCTATACGTGATGACTGGAAAAACCATAGCTTTGACTAGATGGATCTCTACTTTTTAATATGCTGTCTAGGTAGCCTGGTAGGCTGCAGTCCATGGGGTCGCTAGAATCAGACACGACTGAGCGATTTCACTTTCACTTTTCACTTTCAAGCATTGGAGAAGGAAATGGCAACCCACTCCAGTGTTCTTGCCTGGAGAATCCCAGGGACGGGGGAGCCTGGTGGGCTGCTGTCTATGGGGTCACACAGAGTCGGACACGACTGAAGTGACTTAGCAGCAGCAGTAGCAGGTTGGTCATAACTTTTCTTCCAAGGAGCAACCATCTTTTAATTTCATGGCTGCAGTCACCATCTGCAGTAATTTTGGAGCTCTTCCCAAAATAAAGTATCTTACTGTATCCATTGTTTCCCCATCTATTTGCCATAAAGTGATGGGACCAGATGCCATGATCTTAGTTTTTTGAATATTGAGTTTTAAGCCAACTTTTTCATTCTCCTCTTTCACTTTCATCAAGAGGCTCTTTAGTTCTCCTTCCCTTTCTGCCGTAAGTGTGGTGTTATCTGCATATCTGAGGTTGTTGATATTTCTCCCAGCAATCTTGATTCCAGCTTGTGCTTCCTCCAGCCCAGCGTTTCTCATGATTTACTCTGCATATAAGTTAAATAAGCAGGGTGACAATATACAGCCTTGACATACTCCTTTCCCAATATGGAACAAGTCTGTTATTATTCCATGTCCAGTTCTAACTGTTGCTTCCTGACCTGCATACAGATTTCTCATGAGGAAGGTCAGGTGGTCTGGTATTCCCATCTCTTTAAGAATTTTCCACAGTTTGTTGTGATCCACACAGTCAAAGGCTTTGGCATAGTCAGTAAAGCAGAAGTATATGCTTTTCTGGAACTCTCTTGCTTTTTCGACATTGACAATTTGATCTCTGGTTCCTCTGCCTTTTCTAAATCTAACTTGAACATCTGGAGAGGAGTAAAATTGGATAAAGGAATAAGATCTGTTAGGAGTATATGACAGGGTCCAGGTGAAAGCAGTGAGAGATATACCAATAGCTGGGTAATGAGGACAGAGAGGGTGATAGATCTCACAGGTGAAATCCAGAGCATGTGGTGGTGCATTGAATGCAATGCGGCAGGGAGTGAGACAAACAATAGGAGGTGACCTTGAAGCTGGACTGCCTTATGTTGGTGACCAGGTGTGTGATCTCAGTAGCCAGCCTGAGGAAAGAAGGAAGGGAAGCCAGTTGGATCACAGGGTGTGGAAGCAGGATGTAGATTACCTCACTCAAGGGAAGTACCTGTCACTAAGAGTAAGAAAGGAGTAACCAACCTTGGGCAGCATATGTGGAGGGGGGCTGGGAGAGGAGGGTTCAGGGCATCAGAGATTAAAGACTAGATGAGGGAAGAGAAAGCTAGAAAGAAGACTATTGTGTAAATTTAGAGGCATAAGGAAGCCAAGCCAAAAGGGCATCACAGAAGCTTAAATGTGAGAGAATTTAAATGAGCAGCCAATATCCATTTATTTACTTAACAAAACTTTGAGTTTGTAAACCAATGAAGCCAGGAATCAAGTTTCGCCAACATTTCAAGGCCAGCATTAGGCATCCTGGGAGGGACAATATTCATATCAGTTGACACTGTCTCCTGATTTACCAGGAATAGAGATCAAGCAAACATGTCAAGGATTTTTCAGTTACTCTTTTTTCCTTCCTATTCCCTCAGTGAGCTTCTCTGGTGACTCAGAGGTCAAGAGATCTCTGGGTCTGGAAGATCCCCTGGGGAAGGAACTGGCAACCCACTCCAGTATTCTTGCCTGGGAAGTCCCACAGACAGAGGAACCTTGTGGGCGACAGGCCATGGGGTAGGAAAGGAGTCAGATATGACTTAGCCACTACACAATAACATTCTCTCAATATATACCACAACACCTGACATATGGTGAGTGATTAATACATCTCTGTAACATATTTTTTAGTGGCAGAATGAAATGGCCAAAACCATAGATCCAAAGTGTTGGCCCCATGAGCAGTTAATGTTAGGTTCATTCTTTCATCCTGAGAAATCTTTTTTGGAAATTTCAGCTAGGGAATCACGCATTCCTGGTCTTAGGGTTCTGAAGTGATGTGAGATTTACTTGCCTAGAAAGTGACGTGCTTCTGCATGTTTCATGTGACAGAGGGAATAAAGAGAATTGTCTAATTAGAATTTGAATAAGCAATAAGCCTCATATATTTATACAGAAGAAACTTCTCTAAGACTTCTTGGTAAGAATTGAACTCTGATTTCTGGAGCCCACTACAATAAATGAAGAGGACAATTCTTTCACACCAATCATATGAATGACATTTGAAATTCTACCATCTGGTACATTTTCAGAGAAATACAGCATTTATTAAAATGCCATGCTAAGTCTTCTATCTGATGACAGTAATACATTTATTTGTCATATATTTCAGCTATTTAGCAACTCTCCATATTGAAATGTTTGTTTCAATTTCATTTTGGTCCTCAAGATATTAAGAATTTCAAAGCATGTTTATAGGTTTGTTTTTGACCAATTAATGATGCTTTTTAGTTTCTTTTAAATTTATTTGTCCCCATATAGCTACCATTTGCATTTCTGGGAAAAAAAAAAAAAAGAGCAGTAAATTCTATACTGTTGTGAGATATATGAGGTGGAAAATGTCTCATGTGCCTTGAATAAAATAGTGCTTAAAATTCAAGGTATAATCTATAACAAAACACTTTTTCCAGATTCAGCTTTATGGCAGGATGCATTTTCACTCATTTATATGTTCTCTGCATTTCCTGTTACAAGATCTTTTCACAATTCTAAAGGAGAACCAAAATAGACCAATAATTACAAAATAAAACAAAAAGAAATTGAGCACAATAACTGAATAACTTAGTCTCAGCAACTAGATTTTTAGGAAACAAAAATGCACAGAAAAATACCATCGAGTTAAACTAGGCTGAGATCTGAGTATATGCCCTGTGTGTCTGCCATAGAGACAAACAAATTACCTTTGGGGGAACAGAGTGGTTAAATTTCTAAGATTTATTGTATAATCTCAGGAAGACTTTCAGTAACTTTGTAAAAAATGTATACATTTAATGGAAGGCATGCTATATTTCTTATAAGAATTTGTTCCAAGTCTTTGTGTATAATTAATGGCTTGCCTACATATTTTTTCAATAAAACTATCCACAGAGAATTTTAAGTAGGCATTTTCAATAGGAGAATGAATGCATCTTTGTGAAGATCCCATTTTTCTACCATAACATCCAAAGCATAATGAAGAGACTTTGATATACTGCAGATTTAGAAATGACTTGGAAAACAAAGCCCCAAGATACTGTCCTGTCAGCACAAAGTAAATGAATGCATCACAGTAAGTTGAGATTTAAATTCTCAAACTTATCAGCAATGAAATTAAAGTGTTTTCTTTACAAGTTTATTGACTCCAGATTTATATGGTTAATGAGAATTTACTTTCTAATCAATTAACTGATGTATATAAAACTTGAAATGGAGAATTTTGCCTTTTAATTAGATACACTGTAAGCAAAGGACCATTGAAGAGGCATTTGAGAATTACTTTATTCTTTTTAGCTATTCCTTACATGGAAAACATCTAAAATTTACTTTTAGAACAATAGAGCCGAAATTTTCAGATGTTCACTTAATTTAACTTATAATTTTGTACTTTGACAAAATTATCAAAATATGAAAAGAATAACTTGCTTTTCCAATATACCACCAGTTGCTCTCTTAGTCACATTATCTGATAGAAATTAGTCAAAAGGAGTCCCGAAATTGGAAGTACAAAAAGCACATATAATCCTTGAAAGATAATTAATATTTTACATGGTGAGCTTTAGGAAGAATGCTGCTGCTAAGTCGCTTCAGTTGTGTCCAACTCCGTGCAACCCCATAGATGGCAGCCCACCAGGCTCCCCTGTCCCTGGGATTCTCCAGGCAAGAACACTGGAGTGGGTTGCCATTTCCTTCTCCAATGCATGAAAGTGAAATTGCTCAGTCATGTCCGACTCTTTGCGACCCCATGGACTGCAGCCTACCAGGCTCCTCCATCCATGGGATTCTCCAAGCAAGAGTACTGGAGTGGAGTGCCATTGCCTTCTCCATAAGGAGGAATAGGAATATACTATTTGGAGAGGAAGGCCCCTTCTTTTTACAGTTGCTTAGTTTCTCTGCAGAAGTACAGTTGTTCACTGTGCAGTTAAATATCTGGCTCCCAAAATATGAAAGGCAAACTGTTGAGATTAAATAGTAAATTATCATTTATAAATCATAATGATTAAACCCTTTAAATTACAAATACACTTAGAAAAGGGACTTTTATACAGAGATTCATTTGTAGAACAAACTTTTGTCAAAATCTGTTTCAGTTCAGTCACTCAGTCGTGTCCGACTCTTTGCGACCCCATGAATCGCAGCACACCAGGCCTCCCTGTCCATCACCAACTCCCGGAGTTCACTCAGACTCACGTCCATCGAGTCGGTGATATCATTCAGCCATCTCATCCTCTGCCATCCCCTTTTCCTCCTTCCCTCAATCCCTCCCATCATCAGGGTCTTTTCCAATGAGTCAACTCTTTGCATGAGGTGGCCATAGTATTGGAGTTTACAACCATTTTTATTGTTTGAGGGTCACAGACTTCAATGTATGTTCAAAGATATCTGTGCCCTAGTAAAAGTTAATAACGGTTTTGTGTTGGAGCTGGATTGTGCTGGCCTATACCCACTTGTGTCAGCTGATATTAAATTTTCAGAAATTTTGTGAGCTGGTTGTTAAATTGACAGTAGTTTCAAATTGGGTGTGATGATAGCATTCACACCACAGAAATGGGCTAGCTCTATGACTTTTCACTTCCTCCTCTCCTGGCCAGTTTGCCAGTACACCATTGATTGCTCTTTATTTCCAGAAGAGAAATGAAGTCTAATATGAATAAAGTGAAAATATATACTTTCCTTGCTTTTAATGCTTTTCCACATCCCCTTAAGTTCAAAGGAGTTTTAATAATATCTAATTGAATACATTCACAGGTGGATACAACTAATGGCACACATCTTTGTTACTTACTCCCCAAGTGGGAGAATAAAAATATTGCATCAATGGCTGTATTGTACAGTAAAAGTGAGTCAGACAACTCCACAGAAATTTATTTTTTTAAGAAATTTATGCACAAGGTTTTAACCTATAAGCAAATATCTCACAAAAAGTAAAAAAATTTTTGAATTATAAATAAACTATTCCACCCATCAAGCTGCAGAGACATTTTACTTTCTGGTATTTTAAAATGAAAACAAAACACAAGAATGTGTCAATGAAGCAAGTGAAAATCAAAAGGGTACAGACTTTTGCAAGTTTCAGGAGCTAAAAATAAAATGAAAAAGTTTGAAGTCTTAAAAACAAATCTGTAAGGGAACGAAAAGCCGAGGCAGATATAACGGCAGTATATTATGAAAAGCTAGGGGGAAAAAAAGGAAGTGACAAACAATGAAGTGAAAATCCCAGAGAAAGCCAAAAAAATCTGGATGGCAGTCAAAAATAAAATGGAAGGAAAAAAAAATAAACCTTATAACAAGGCAGAACTATGGAAATGCATCCTCTGGAGAAATATAATAGAGTTGTGAATTAGTGGAAGTGGATGGGCAATGCTGGGTGACTCAAGGCTGTTATCAGAATTAAAAGGATGGAAAAAATTTTGTAGCTGAAGATAAAAAGCCTGAAATATGATAGAGTAAAATGCATATCATTCCAAGTATATGCACCAATTTAAAGAATTGAAAACACAAAGTAAAAATTTCACTATATAAGGTTCAGATTATCCATTCGTTAACCAATATATTTTATAAGTATTTTATTGTAATTAAGAGCCACCAAAACAGAGTAGACATTCAAAGTGTCCAACTTGCATTAATTGTAGATAAATCTAGGTACTTTTTCAGAGTATAACCAAAGTCAGAGCCTATGTGATATTTTAAGAAACTAGAAAAGATTTATTTCTAAAGATTAGACTGCATATGTATTGATCTCTGAGACATTCATTCTGAAATTCAGTTGAGAAGCTGGATTTTAACTGGATTTATCATGATAAAATGAAATAAAAGCAAAAATACCAGCCAACAATGGCATTGTTGTCACCTAGTATGTACATTTATATAGTTATTTATATGCAGAGTTGTCTGACAATATTTGACAGTTTGTGCATTTTAAGGATGAAAGATGTTTTTAAAGATTTTGATAGATACATTTCTCAGAAACAAAGCTTTCTCTTAAGCTAGTGTTAAAAAAGAGCATATATATTATATAAATTATTGCCAAACACATTGACAGATATAAATGACAGTTATTTTCACACGATCAGTTGTTCTTGCAGAGATTCAACATTTTCTCAAAAAGATAACATTTTTTTTAGGTTTACTTTCTATATCTTCAAGCTTACCTTTCTGAGCTGTTTTCTTCCAAGGACACAAAATTTTCCCTAACTAACTTCAAGCATTTGAGAAAGTTCTGGGTTCTTTCCACTCTTCCCACTGTTATAGAGTGGAAATGATCAGGGAGCAGATAGTTACTAAGATTGCATTTGACTAATAAAGTAGGTTTTATGTATTTATTTTTCTGGGTGAGCCTGACTTAATCAGGCAGTGCTTTAATATTTTTTCAACTTTTATTGGAGTATAATTGCTTTATAATGTTGTGTTAGTTTCTACTGTACAGCAAAGTGAGTCAGCTATTTGTTCACATATATCCCTCTTCTTCGGATATCCTTCTCATTTAAATCACCGCAGAGCCCTGAGTAGAGGTCCTTGTGCTATACTGTAGGTTCTCTCTAGTTATCTATTTTACACATAGTATCAACAGTGTATGTCAATCCCATGAAGTGTGTTTTAAATTAAATGTCCTGAAGATGATGTACCTGGTAAGTCTTTTCTCTCTAGTTTCTGAGTGATGGTATTTGTTCACTGACCTCAGAAATCTCAAACCCTAGTGAGCTCTCTGGAGTGACTGAATTTGGTCCAGCTGAGAATGCTGAAGGTCTATTTCAAGGGTATCATAGTAGTGAAAGTGTTTTCTCAGTCGCCAGATTCATCTAGAATTTTTCCACCACTGGTTTTCTAATAGGTCCACCCCTTTCAAATACACTGATTTTGAGCCCCAGCTCTAGAAACATAACACATTTAAGCTGTGTTATAAGAAAATAATTAACTCCATTCTCACTGCTTTTATCTCTAAAATTAACGGTCATCAGAGAATGTGCAGGTAAGGGCCATGTAATTCATGTGTAATAATGAGAAGGCAACTTTAATATAGGTGCAGACACAGTAAAGTAGATATAAATGGTGGCAGGAGTCCATGGAAGTTATTTTCTGCTTGATTCAAAGTTCCTAGGGAAGTAGGAACCAAAAAGAATAATTTCTGGTGAGTGTCATGTGTAAGAAATAGGAAAAGATACAAAACTATTACCTAGGTGAATTAGAGAGGGAATGGATTAGGGCATATCTAGATGATTGAGAAATTAAAAGACACTTGTTCCTTGGAAGAAAAGCTATGAGCAACCTAGGCAGAATATTAAAAAGCAGAGACATGTTAGCTCTTCTCTAAATTTTTGGTAGAATTCAGCTGTGAAGCCGTCTGGACCTGGGCTTTTGTTTGCTGGAAGATTTTTGATTACAGTTTCAATTTCCGTGCTTGTGATGGGTCTGTTAAGATTTTCTATTTCTTCCTGGTTGAGTTTTGGAAAGTTGTACTTTTCTAAGAATTTGTCCATTTCTTCCACGTTGTCCATTTTATTGGCATATAATTGTTGATAGTAGTCTCTTATGATCCTTTGTATTTCTGTGTTGTCTGTTGTGATCTCTCCATTTTCATTTCTAATTTTATTGATTTGATTTTTCTCCCTTTGTTTCTTGATGAGTCTGGCTAATGGTTTGTCAATTTTATTTATCCTTTCAAAGAACCAGCTTTTGGTTTTGTTGATTTTTGCTATGGTCTCTTTTGTTTCTTTTGCATTTATTTCTGCTCTAATTTTTAAGATTTCTTTCCTTCTACTAACCCTGGGGTTCTTCATTTCTTCCTTTTCTAGTTGCTTTAGGTGTAGAGTTAGGTTATTTATTTGACTTTTTTCTTGTTTCTTGAGGTGTGCCTGTATTGCTATGAACTTTCCCCTTAGGACTGCTTTTACCGTGTCCCACAGGTTTTGGGTTGTTGTGTTTTCATTTTCATTCGTTTCTATGCAAATTTTGATTTCTTTTTTGATTTCTTCTGTGATTTGTTGGTTATTCAGCAGCGTGTTGTTCAGCCTCCATATGTTGGAATTTTAAATCATTTTTCTCCTGTAATTGAGATCTAATCTTACTGCATTATGGTCAGAAAAGATGCTTGGAATGATTTCTATTTTTTTGAATTTACCAAGGCTAGCTTTATGGCCCAGGATGTGATCTATCCTGGAGAAGGTTCCATGTGTGCTTGAGAAAAAGGTGAAATTCATTGTTTTGGGATGAAATGTCCTATAGATATCAATTAGGTCTAACTGGTCTATTGTATCATTTAAAGTTTGTGTTTCCTTGTTAATTTTCTGTTTAGTTGATCTATCCATAGGTGTGAGTGGGGTATTAAAGTCTCCCACTATTATTGTGTTATTGTTAATTTCTCCTTTCATACTTGTTAGCATTTGTCTTACATACTGCGGTGCTCCCGTGTTGGGTGCATATATATTTATAATTGTTATATCTTCTTCTTGGATTGATCCTTTAATCATTATGTAGTGACCTTCTTTGTCTCTTTTCACAGCCTTTGTTTTAAAGTCTATTTTATCTGATATGAGTATTGCTACTCCTGCTTTCTTTTGGTCCCTATTTGCATGGAAAATCTTTTTCCAGCCCTTCACTTTCAGTCTGTATGTGTCCCCTGTTTTGAGGTGGGTCTCTTGTAGACAACATATGTAGGGGTCTTGTTTTTGTATCCATTCAGCCAGTCTTTGTCTTTTGGTTGGGGCATTCAACCCATTTACGTTTAAGGTAATTACTGATAAGTATGATCCCGTTGCCATTTACTTTATTGTTTTGGGTTCGAACTTATCCAAACTCATTCTATGAGGCCACCATCACCCTAATAGCAAAACCTGACAAAGATCCCACAAAAAAAGAAAACTACAGGCCAATATCACTGATGAACATAGATGCAAAAATCCTTAACAAAATTCTAGCAATCAGAATCCAACAACACATTAAAAAGATCATACACCATGACCAAGTGGGCTTTATCCCAGGGATGCAAGGATTCTTCAATATCCGCAAATCAATCAATGTAATACACCACATTAACAAATTGAAAAATAAAAACCATATGATTATCTCAATAGATGCAGAGAAAGCCTTTGACAAAATTCAACACCCATTTATGATAAAAACTCTCCAGAAAGCAGGAATAGAAGGAACATACCTCAACATAATAAAAGCTATATATGACAAACCCACAGCAAACATTATCCTCAATGGTGAAAAACTGAAAGCATTTCCTCTAAAGTCAGGAACAAGACAAGGGTGCCCACTTTCACCATTACTATTCAACATAGTTTTGGAAGTTTTGGCCACAGCAATCAGAGCAGAAAAAGAAATAAAAGGAATCCAAATTGGAAAAGAAGAAGTAAAACTCTCACTATTTGCACATGACATGATCCTCTACATAGAAAACCCTAAAGATTCCACCAGAAAATTACTAGAACTAATCAATGACTATAGTAAAGTTGCAGGATATAAAATCAACACACAGAAATCCCTTGCATTCCTATACACTAATAATGAGAAAACAGAAAGAGAAATTAAGGAAACAATTCCATTCACCATTGCAACGGAAAGAATAAAATACTTAGGAATATATCTACCTAAAGAAACTAAAGACCTATATATAGAAAACTATAAAACACTGGTGAAAAAAATCAAAGAGGACACTAATAGATGGAGAAATATACCATGTTCATGGATTGGAAGAATCAATATAGTGAAAATGAGTATACTACCCAAAGCAATTTATAGATTCAATGCAATCCCTATCAAGCTACCAACAGTATTCTTCACAGAGCTAGAATAAATAATTTCACAATTTGTATGGAAAGACAAAAAACCTCGAATAGCCAAAGCGATCTTGAGAAAGAAGAATGGAACTGGAGGAATCAACCTACCTGACTTCAGGCTCTACTACAAAGCCACAGTTATCAAGACAGTATGGTACTGGCACAAAGACAGAAATATAGATCAATGGAACAAAATAGAAAGCCCAGAGATAAATCCACGCACATATGGACACCTTATCTTTGACAAAGGAGGCAAGAATATACAATGGATTAAGGACAATCTCTTTAACAAGTGGTGCTGGGAAAACTGGTCAACCACTTGTAAAAGAATGAAACTAGAACACTTTCTAACACCATACACAAAAATAAACTCAAAATGGATTAAAGATCTAAACATAGGACCAGAAACTATAAAACTAGAGGAGAACATAGGCAAAACACTCTCTGACATACATCTCAGCAGGATGCTCTATAACCCACCTCCCAGAATATCGGAAATAAAAGCAAAAATAAACAAATGGGACCTAATTAACCTTAAAAGCTTCTGCACATCAAAGGAAACTATCAGCAAGGTGAAAAGACAGCCTTCAGAATGGGAGAAAATAATAGCAAATGAAGCAACTGACAAACAACTAATCTCAAAAATATACAAGCAACTCCTACAGCTCAACTCTAGAAAATAAATGACCCAATCAAAAAATGGGCCAAAGAACTAAATAGACATTTCTCCAAATAAGACATACAGATGGCTAACAAACACATGAAAAGATGCTCAACATCACTCATTATCAGAGAAATGCAAATCAAGACCACTATGAGGTACCATTTCACACCAGTCAGAATGGCTGCAATCCAAAAGTCTACAAATAATAAATGTTGGAGAGGGTGTGGAGAAAAGGGAACCCTCTTACACTGTTGGTGGGAATGCAAACTAGTACAGCCACTACGGAGAACAGTGCGGAGATTCCTTAAAAAACTGGAAATAGAACTGCCTTATGATCCAGCAATCCCACTGCTGGGCATACACACTGAGGAAACCAGAAGGGAAAGAGACAGGTGTACCCCAATGTTCATCGCAGCACTGTTTATAATAGCCAGGACATGGAAGCAACCTAGATGTCCATCAGCAGATGAATGGATAAGCAAGCTGTGGTACATATACACAATGGAGTATTACTCAGCCATTAAAAAGAATACATTTGAATCAGTTCTAATGAGGTGGATGAAACTGGAGCCTATTATACAGAGTGAAGTAAGCCAGAAAGAAAAACACCAATACAGTATACTAACGCATATATATGGAATTTAGAAAGATGATAACAATAACCCTGTGTATGAGACAGCAAAAGAGACACTGATGTATAGAACAGTCTTATGGACTCTGTGGGAGAGGGAGAGGGTGGGGAGATCTGGGAGAATGGCATTGAAAGATGTAAAATATCATGTATGAAACGAGATGCCAGTCCAGCTTCAATGCACGATACTGGATGCTTGGGGCTAGTGCACTGGGACGACCCAGAGGGATGGTATGGGGAGGGAGGAGGGAGGAGGGTTCAGGATGGGGAGCACATGTATACCTGTGATGGATTCATTTTGATATTTGGCAAAACTAATACAATTATATAAAGTTTAAAAACAAAATAAAATTTAAAATTTAAAAAAAAAAAAAAAAGTTAATAAAGTAAAAAAAAAAAGCAGAGACATTACTTTGCCAACAATGGTTCGTCTAGTCAAAGCTATGCTTTTTTCCAGTAGTCACGTATGGATGTAAGAGTTGGACCATGAGGAAAGCTGAGCACTGAAGAATTGATGCTCTTGAACTGGGGTGTTGGAAAAGACTCTTGAGAGTGTCTTGGACTGTAAGGAGATCAAATCAGTCAATCCTAAAGGAAGTCAACCGTGAATATTAATTGGAAGGACAGATGCTGAAGCTGAAACTGCAAATCTTTGGTCACCTGATGGGAAGAACTGACTCATTTGTAAAGACCCTGAATATGGAAAGATTACAGGCAGGAAGAGAAGGGGACGACAGAGGATGATGCTTCCTGTGTCCCCAGGGAAGCCCTTTTGGAAAATAATGGAGAAGTAAGAATTGTGTTTAAACAAGAATCGTACAGTGGGAGAGGGTGTATATTTTTTTTCAGGTGTTCATAATGGATACATTACATTTTCAGTGTAATAGTTTGTTAATAAAGTCACTCAACGCAGGTTTTCATCTAAAAATATTATACAAAGTGAATGTAGGCAGTGAGAGGGCATATGGCACCACCTATATTTCACTAGAATGTTTCAGTCATCAAACTTGAATGTCTATCCCTAAACACGGAATATTTTCTCTAGTTGCCAGGAGTTATCCCAGATTTTGAGGTTGGATCAAGAGCTAATTTGGCATTTGTTCATAATGATAAACTACCTGGCATTTGAATGTCATGTTGAGGTATGGCAAAACCAATACAATATTGTAAAGTAATTAGCCTCCAAATACAATAAATAAATTAATATTTTAAAAAAGTGAATCAGGTTGAACTCAAAAAAAAAAAAGACATCTAGAGTGGTTCAAGGATGCTTGATAATTTCTGCTGTCTCAAAAATGTGTCTCATTTCCAAGATATTTCACAGTGAATTATCTTAAAATCTCAAACAGTAAATTGAGTCTCCAAGGTGGCCTTAGAACTACCTATCTTGATGGAAGCGTCTCCAGAAAAAGAACCATCTTTCACTATTTAGATGATAGTTGGTAAATTTCTGGTTTAAATATGCATAGCATTCCACATCAGTTTCTCTCTCTAGCACATGCCTTTGTGAGTAAAACATGATGGCAGGAATGGTGGCCTGCACAGGGCAAGTGGCTCATTAGATTTTTTAGTATCAAAAGTCCTTTCATTACTAGAATATCTGCATAGTCTTATAATAGAGAGTTGGACTATAAAGAAAGCTGAGGGCTGAAGAATTGATGCTTTTGAACTGTGGTGTTGGAGAAGACTCTTGAGAGTCCCTTGGACTGCAAGGAGATCCAACCAGTCCATCCTAAAGGAAATCAGTCCTGAATATTCATTGGAAGGACTGATGATGAGGCTGAAATTCCAGTACTTTGGCCACCTGATGCAATGAACTGACTCATTGGAAAAGACCCTGATGCTAGGGAAGATTGAAGGAGGGAGGAGAAGGGGATGACAGAGGATGAGATGGTTGGATGGCATCACCGACTCAATGGACATGAGTTTGAGTCAACTCCGGGAGTTGATGATGGACAGGGAGGCCTGGCATGCTGCAGTCCATGGGGTTGCAAAGAGTTGGACACAACTGAGCAACTGAACTGAATAATAGTAAACATAATCTGTTGCACACTTGTCTATTTTGATTCCTTTTTGTAAGTTAATTCTAAATGTAGAAGTTTTATGCCCTTGGTTCACACACACGGCTTATTTATAAAATCATGCTTTGAATTGGAGGATCATATGGCAACCCACTCCAGTATTCTTGCCTGGAAAATCCCACGGACAGAGGAGCCTGATGGGCTACAGTCCATTGGGTTGCAAAAAGTCAGACATGACTAAGAGACTAAACAACAACAACATCTTTTTTGAAAATGTAGCTATCAAGCTATTCATGGTTTTTTTGGTCAGAAAAATAATCAAATATATCTCTAGGTCAAGAAATGCTTGATATAACTTTTATTCTTGTGACCCTTTATCAATCTATGTTTATTTCTGAATACTTGTAAATAATAGTTATTTCTACTAGTCAGACACGTGCGTGGTTAACATTTAAAAGTGCATTGTAAATGGAAATATACTTAAGTAGAAACAGTATTCTGCAAATATTGCCCTAATTAGAACTGCTGATTTTCCAAGGATTGGAGATCCTAGGTCTGTTGTTTTCTTTCAATTTTGGATTATAGGAACATTATAATGAGCTAAGGGCCTGCTGGATAATGATAATATTAATGCTTCTGAATAACTGCTTAGGACACAGCTAATTTGGAATAGGATTTTGAAATGAAAATTGTGTATTTCTCTTTAAATAATTGGAGTAAAATATGGACAGTATCCACTTACGCAACTAACTTAAATCTGTCTCTAGAAGAAAGCTTTAATTTTGCAGGTCTAGTCCACAAAACAAAGTGTTAACTAGCTTCATATTTATTCTCATTTTTAATTAACTTATTTTTAATCATAGTACAGCATCACTACCATTTGTATGGAAACAACTTTTCATGGTTCCTTAAGGGAGTAATTTACTTCAGTCATATTCAGTACTTTATAGACAGTAGTGACAGGAATTCATAGCCATTAATTACATTACACAGCCCTTCCTGAAGATGTCTCTAAAATTACATTTTCCTTATTACATAGCTAGTTTTCATGTATTTACAAATGAGGAACACTGTAATTATTAACATAAAAGCATAATATAAAGTTTAGAGTACAAATAGTTTCAGTTGGACAAAGAACATAGTGAATGAATTATCAGAGTAATTTTATTGGTTCTTAGATTTACCATAGAAGAAATAAAACACCCTTATTAAAATTTCCCAGCACTTAAGTCCATTTAAGGTCTATTTCATATGCCTTTAAGTTCTTCAATTGTAACTGCCAGTAAAAGGAGAGTACCTGATGAAAAAGCCATTCTTCTCTCATAATTTTCTCCTAATGAGTACACAGAATCCTGTCTCCAATCTGATGGGAACACTACCTCTCTGACTCTTTAGAGTTTGTGTGGATATGAGGAGCAAGTATTGGTTAATTTTGCTTCCTATGATGGTCTCAATGGTTGAAGATCAGTAAAAAAAACTTTTAGCTTCATACTAATGTCTTAAAATTGCCAAGTGGCTTCTATTTAGATGTCATGATATTGTGATTTATTATACATGTGTGTGTGTGTGTGTGTGTGTGTGTGTGTGTGTGTGTGTGTGTGTGTAGGTCTTTGTCCATGGCTCCTGGCTCACAACTCCCCCAAAACCTTGGAATTTCCTGAGCAGTAAGAGCATCTTTTATATTTGGTCCCTTATCCTCAGTTCCTGAAATTGCTTCAGCTGCACCTGAGTTTGTTAATGAAGTGACTTCTGGAAATCCCCTTAAAGATGCCAGGGGATTTAAAGTTAAATTTAAAGATTAAAGTTACAGGTGAAATGTCTATTTAGAACTAAATAGACATTTCTCCAAAGAAGACATACAGATGGCTAACAAACACATGAAAAGATGCTCAACATCACTCATTATCAGAGAAATGCAAATCAAAATCACTATGAGGTACCATTTCACGCCAGTCAGAATGGCTGCAATCCAAAAGTCTACCAGCAATAAATGCTGGAGAGGGGTGGAGAAAAGGGAACCCTCTTACACTGTTGGTGGGAATGCAAACTAGTACAGCCACTATGGAGAACAGTGTGGAGATTCCTTAAAAAACTGGAAATAGAACTGCCTTATGATCCAGCAATCCCACTGCTGGGCATACACACTGAGGAAACCAGAAGGGAAAGAGACAGGTGTACCCCAATGTTCATCGCAGCACTGTTTATAATAGCCAGGACATGGAAGCAACCTAGATGTCCATCAGCAGATGAATGGCTAAGAAAGCTGTGGTACATATACACAATGGAGTATTACTCAGCCATTAAAAAGAATACATTTGAATCAGTTCTAATGAGGTGGATGAAACTGGAGCCTATTATACAGAGTGAAGTAAGCCAGAAAGAAAAAACACCAATATGGTATACTAACGCATATATATGGAATTTAGAAAGATGGTAACAATAACCCTGTTTACAAGACAGCAAAAGAGACACTGATGTATAGAACAGTCTTTTGGACTCTGTGGGAGAGGGAGAGGGTGGGAAGATTTGGGAGAATGGCATTGAAACATGTATAATATCATGTATGAAACGAGTCACCAGTCCAGGTTCGATGCACGATACTGGATGCTTGGGGCTGGTGCTCTGGGATGACCCAGAGGGATGGTATGGGGAGGGAAGAGGGAGGAGGGAGGAAGGAGGAGGGTTCAGGATGGGGAACACATGTATACCTGTGGCAGATTCATTTCGATATTTGGCAAAGCCAATACAATATTGTAAAGTTTAAAAATAAAAAAAATAAAAATAAAATACAAAAAAAATAAAACAAAACAAAAAAACAACTAAACTGCATCCATAAATATAATATGTTTAGAAATGTTCATTTATTCAATAAATATTTTTCTTAGGAAAAAAAAAAAGTTACCAGGAGAACCCAATCAGGAACAGAAGGTTGAAATTTTCAGCCCCATACCCTGATTTCTGGATTTGATTCAATCACCAAAACTGGCCACTAGAATGTCTATGTAATAAAGCCTTATTTTAAAAAAAAATCAATAAAGGAGAAGGTCAAAGAGATTCTGGGTTGGCAAACACATGGAAGTTTGCAGAGAGCATTGCACTTGGAGAACACGGAAGTTGCAAGTTTTTTCCCATAACTTCTGCATCTCTTCATCTGGCTATTGATCCACATCCTTTGATATTGTTTGTAATAAACCCATTATCTAGTGTTTGGTTTCCTGAGTTTTGTGAGCTTTTCTAGCAAATTAAGTGAAACCAAGGAACGGGTCATGGGAACCTTTGCCTTATAGTGAGTTGGTCAGAAACACGGGTGACAGTGTTCACTTGAAGGTGAAGCTAGGGGATGGTTTTGTGGGACTGAGCCCTGAGCTGGTGAGATGTGAATCTATCTCTGGATAAGCAGTGTCAGATTTGAGTTGAATGGTAGGACACCTAGCTGGTATACGGCTTCCGTGATGGTTCAGTTGGTAAATAATCTGATTGTAACACAGGAGACCCCGGTTTGATGCCTGGATCGGGAAGATCCGCTGGAAAAGGCTACTCACTCCCTATTCTTGGGCTTCCCTTGTGGCTCAGCTGGTAAAGAATCTGCCTACAATGCAAGAGACCTGGGTTCAGTCCCTGGGGTGGGGAGATCCTCTGGAGGTGGGAACGGCTACCCACTCCAGTATTCTGGCCTGGAGAATTCCATGGACTGTATAGTCTATGGGGTTGCAAAGAGTCGGACAGGACTAAGTGACTGTCATTGCTACTAGATATCAGAATTGCTTGGCCTGAGGGGAAAAGCTCACATTTTAGGGTTGGGCACAGAATCCTTAGAAGTTGAAACATAAAATAAGAAAGCTAAGGCTTCTAAGGACTGACATATATTCCAGAAATTGTATTGATACTATTTCTTTTAATTAATAAACTCTTTTCCAATTAGCGTAATTTTTTCTATGCTTTGAAAGGTTCACTAACTAGTTGCAGGTTTCATAGCTCACAAGAGGAAGAAACTGCAGTGAACTCTGTAGAACTCTGGATGTTGGACTTTAAAATTCACTTTTGTATCTCCACTGATCACAGAAGAGAGAAACAACTCTCCTGCAAGTAGAGAACCAAAATCTCCAATCTGAAAAATGGAAATCCTCTTTAAACTTTTAATTTAAATCCTCTTTAAACTCTGAAGATAAAATCTCAGGTCATGACTAGATTGCAAAGTAGTGATATATGAAGCTGGGCATATGTCTAGAGATGTAGTATCATAAGGTTGGTACGAATACCTGATGAAAATCTCCCTCATGATTCCCAAATCATATGTACAGCTGCATTTAATAGTTACATGAATCATTAATATTGGGCTGTCAGGCCCTGAGAGCTGAATTGTCAAAGATTAAGATTTTCAACAACAAAGATCTTGTCTAGATAGTAAGAAACATACATTAATCAGAGAATTCTCCAGGCAATTTGGTTAATAATTCATCTCACTCAATATTATAAAATATGACAACTGAGAAAATTATGAAAGGTCTTCAGAGTTCTCAATGTAGTTGGCCATACTTCCTCTTGCGAATTAAAAGGGCAAATTTTCTGTCAAAGGTTTTTGCTATTTTCTTCCCATTTCTACTTCTGAGGAGATCTGGATTGAGGATGACTTAGATAAAATAGCGATGTAAAATTTAAAGTCAAAATGGAAGCAACTTAAGAAGTTAAAAAAAATCCAAATCCTAAAACCACTGAACCCTGTCAAATCCAATCATCTTTCTCTCATATATTAACAGTTTTTAATCCTGGCTCAGTGTAACCCTCTCCCACATCAGATCAGATCAGATCAGTCGCTCAGTCATGTCCGACTCTTTGCGACCACATGAATTAGCACGCCAGGCCTCCCTGTCCAACACCAACTCCCGGAGTTCACTCAGACTCATGTTCATCGAGTCAGTGATGCCATCCAGCCATCTCATCCTCTGTCATCCCCTTCTCCTCCTGCCCCCAATCCCTCCCAGCATCAGAGTCTTTTCCAATGAGTCAACTCTTCGCATGAGGTAGCCAAAGTACTGGAGTTTCAGCTTCAGCATCATTCCCTCCAAAGAAGTCCCAGGGCTGATCTCCTTCAGAATGGAATGGTTGGATCTCCTTGCAGTCCAAGGGACTCTCAAGAGTCTTCTCCAACACCACAGTTCAAAAGCATCAATTCTTTGGTGCTCAGCCTTCTTCACAGTCCAACTCTCACATCCATACGTGACCACAGGAAAAACCATAGCCTTGACTAGACGAACCTTTGTTGGCAAAGTAATGTCTCTGCTTTTGAATATGCTATCTAGGTTGGTCATAACTTTCCTTCCAAGGAGTAAGCATCCTCTCCCACATATTCCTGTCTTATTCTAGTTTTTATTCATTTTGTCATGGATGACCTCTCAGACTCAGTTCCTCCACCCTGATAACAATGTTGCTACTTACATTTTTCTGATACCGGATACATGCGTTTTTTTTTTTTTTTTCTTTTTTTTCCTCACAACAACCAATTCTCTCCTCTCCAGACATCAACAGGATGTCCTCCATTTCAATTCAGTTGAAACTATTTACTTGAGATTTAGTGTCATTTCCAGAAAACTGCCCTCTATTTCAGACACCAATCGTAAGTTTAGAGCCTCTGTACTTCTGGCACACCTGCTAAAGATCAGGGGTTCCTACAACTCCCTCCACGAATTTGATATTGGCCAGTCTTGGTATATTATCAACCCAGAAGCTCTCCAAATTCCATTGTTTAGGGGTTTTCTTAGTTTTCAGTACATAGTTTTGTTTGATTAAATCATTGGCTAAATGTAAATAACTTAATCTCTAGCCCCTCTTCTCTCTCCAGAGGACGGGCCAGGAGTGAAAATTCCATCCGTGTTAAATTGTGCCTTGGCCTTTCTGGTGACTATCACCTATCCTGAAGCCGTCTAGAGGCCCCCCAGTTAAACTAGTCATCGCATTAGATGTAAACTTAAATTCATTTACAGTTTGAAACACTCCTCTCACCTCTATCACTCGGGAAGGCACAAGGGTTTAGGGTCTGTGTGCTAGGATCTAAGGACAGAATCCAAAGATATATTTCTTTTATCACACCACCCTATCTTGTTCACTCTCCCTTACAGGACCTACCCTAGACCTGTGGTTCTAATTACTCTGTGTGTGTGTCCCTGAAACTGTGTTGAAATAGAGACTCTTGGACCCTGTGTGTGGACTTTCTGGGTCAGTGGATTTTTTTTTTTTTTTTTTGGCGGGGGGTTGCCTGAGAATATGCAATTGCAATAAGTTCCCAGATGATGTTGATACCATAGGACCAAAAGTCACACTTTTCAGAATGACTAGCTGAGACACAGCTAGTTGCTAGTTGCCTCAGCAACTCACCATGCTCACAATTTCATGTACCCCATTTCGTAAAGTCTTCCTTTAATCAATTTTTAAAATACTTATTTATTTATTTGGCTGTGTCTGGTCTTAATTGTGGCATGCAGGATCTTCAATGCTGCCTGATGGATCTTTTGCTGTGGCACATGAATTCTCTATTTGTGGTGGGTAAGCTTCAGAGTGTGTGGGCTTCAGAGTAGTCCTGGCAGCTTAGCTGCTCTGCACCTTGTGGGACTCCTGTTCCCTGGTCAGGATCAAATCAGCGTGCCCTGAAATGCAAGTCCTCCTAGCCCACCCCTGCCAAAAAAGCCACACTTTTCAGAATGATTAGCTGAAACATTGTCTCAGTAGTAACTCACCATGCTCACAATTTTCTATGCCCCATTCTCTGAGCTCTCCCTTTAATCATTTCTTTTAATACTAACTTTGCCATCTTTCAGTCTCTCTGGGACTTCCAAATTACTTTTAACATCTTACCACAAGACCCTCATTCCTTTGATGTCCTCTCTAGCTTCTTTTCCTGCCTAAATTCCATGATCAATCATTTCTTTGCCTACACCTTCAACTTCCTTGTCTCTTTTTCACTTTGCTGAACCAGCTTGGAAAATAATCAATCCTAGTTAGTTACATATTTCCAATTAATCTTCATTATCCCTGAGAAACTGGATGCATCGAGTAAAGCATGCTGTCATCTTCCATTTAGATTTATAACTGAGAACCTCAGTGCTGCCTCTCTCAATCATCTCAGTTCAGTTCAGTCTCTCAGTCATGTCTGACTCTTCGCGACGCTATGGACTGCAGCACGCCAGGCCTCCCTGTCCATCACCAACTCCCAGAGTTTACTCAAACTCATGTCCATTGAGTCGGTGATGCCATCCAACCATCTCATCCTCTGTCATCCCCTTCTCCTCCTGCCTTTAATCTTTCCCAGCGTCACCGTCTTTTCCAATGAGTCAGCTCTTTGCATCAGGTGGCCAAAGTACTGGAGCTTCAGCCTCAGTCCTTCCAATGAATACTGAGGGTTGATTTCCTCTAAGATTGGCTGGTTTGATCTCCTTGCAGTCCAAGGGACTCTCAAGAGTCTTCTCCAACACCACAGTTCAAAAGCATCAATTCTTCGGCGCTCAGCTTTCTTTATAGTCCAACTCTCTGTTATAAGACTATACAGATATTCTAGTAATGAAAGGACTTTTGATACTAAAAAATCTAATGAGCCACTTGCCCCTTGCAGGCCACCATTCCTGCATCATGTTTTACTCACAAAGGCATGTGTTAGAGAGAGAAACTGATGTGGAATGCCATGCATATTTAAACCAGAAATTTACCAAATATCATCTAAAGAGTGAAAGACGGTTCTTTTTCTGGAGACGCTTCCATTGAGATAGGTAGTTCTAAGGCCACCTTGGAGACTCAATTTACTGTTTGAGATTTTTAAGATAGCTCACTGTGAAATATCTTGGAAATGAGATACATTTTTGAGAGAGCAGAAATTCTCAAGCATCCTTGAACTACTCTAGATGTCTTTTTTTTTTTTTTGAGTTCAACCTAGTTCATTTTTTTTAATATAAATTTATTTAATTGGAGGCTAATTACTTTACAATATTGTATTGGTTTTGCCATACCTCAACATGACATTCAAATGCCAGGTAGTTTATCATTAGGAACAAAAACCAAATTAGCTCTTGATCCAACCTCAAAATCTGGGATAACTCCTGGCAACTAGAGAAAATATTCCGTGTTTAGGGATAGACATTCAAGCTTGATGACTGAAACATTCTAGTGAAATATATGGTGCCATATGCCCTCTCACTGCCTACATTCACTTTATATAACATTTTTAGATGAAAACCTGCGTTGAGTGACTTTATTGACAAACTATTACACTGAAAATGTAATGTATCCATTATGAACACCTGAAAAAAATATATACCCTCTCCCACTATAGGATTCTGGTTTTAAACACAATTCTTACATTACTTCTCCATTATTTTCAAAAAGCCATAGAGGGACACAGGAAGCATCTAGATAAATTGATAAACAGAAAAACATGTATACCTGTGGTGGATTCATTCTGATATTTGGCAAAACTAATACAACTTTGTAAAGTTTAAAAACAGAAAAAAAAGAAAAGAAAAATAAACTCTGGCATGATGAAACAAGCCAGTGTTCCAACTAATAGATGGAAACTTAAACAAGTTTTAAAGTCATATAAACTGAAATGAAAGGATCACTTTCCTGAAAAGGTTCAAGTGCATGAAAATCACCTGGATTGTCCTAAGACCTGCACAGTCTGGAATATTCTATAGCTGTAATTCAAAAGATAACTTTATATACCATCTGGAATTTATCCTTACATTAAATTGAAGTAAGGAATGTACACTTGTTACTGGAGGAGAATGACAGACTCCCACCTGCATAAATGCCTATTAAAGTATCACTGATGTAGAAATTATTTTTTTCAGCCCCAGATGCATGAAAGACAGAAAATTTCAAAGCAGTGTGGCTACTAATTTCCTTCTTTCACAGGACCTTGACTTGAGACAAACTTCAGCCATTACTTATCCTTAAATCTCATGTTCCAAACTACACACTATCGTGCTTTAAGTTAACTAGAAATTTAAAAACAAGTATCTAGATAGGTAGTTACAGTGAAGGACATGAATCTACAAGTAAGTTGGCCATGTGACGGATAGGGAGTGAGCCAAACGACAGGCAAGTTACAAGAGCAAGGGAACAGATCACCACAGAGTTCCAGTTGTAATTAGAGCCCAAGTATATGACATGGGATCCCTATTTTTCTGTTAGCACCTAGGATTTTAATATCCTCAGAGCCACAGAGAGCCTTCAATTTTTCTTTTAAAATTTAATTCCCCACATGCTTGAGGACTTTGAACTTAATATCCATTTGTTGACTAAATGAATAATTAATGGTGACTAAACCTGTCCACAGGTCATGTGTAATACTGAGGAGGACTTCAGCTATTAAAGTATCTATTAGTAGTCTTACTTTCTAAAAAGCCTCTAATTAATTATTGATATATATATTGCTGACAAGTTCACTCTCACAAGGTAGAGAAAGCGCTGAGGTTCTCTTGGCCTTCCTCTGCCTTCCACAGCCCTCTCCCCTGGTCCATAAAGGGACAGCTTTGTGGCTCTCAGCTCATTTCCACTCCTGCTAGACCCTCTTTAACATTCTCCAGTATAGCCAGCTTCACTTCTCCCCAACTCTCGGGGTGGGGTGAGGGGAAGCATGAAGAAATCCCACTCTAGATGACAAAGTTTCAGAAAATAAGCACTATTTGGGCCACCATACTGTCTCCTAAGCTTGACCAAGCATTTCAACACTGTTTTTCCATTGAGCCCACATCCCAAATTGGCCCCAAGTTGGACATAGGAATAAAGACTGGAAAATTCCTTACCCAAACTTCCTTTCCTGGTGGCTCAGATGGTCAGGAAATCTGCATGCAATGCGGGAGACCTGGGTTCAATCCATGGGTCAGGAAGATCCCCTGGAGAAGGAAATGGCAACTCACTCAAGTATTCTTTTCTGGAGAATCCCATGGACAGAGGAGCCTGGCAGGCTTCTGTCCGTAGGATTACAGAGTCAGATACGACTGAATGACAAATGCTTTCACTTTCTAGACAGAGGAATAAAGACTGGAAAACTCTTTACCCAAACGTCCCTAACCTAACTACAAGATGAAAAAAGTAAAGTGCTCAAATCACCATCCTTTTTATTTGTCTCACAGTGGTGCCTCATGGTGCTGGAAGCTTGACTTATGACAACCCAGAGTTCAAAATCATTGCCATTTTACCAGGCCTTCTCCTCTTGTCCAGTTACACCTCCAGGCAACCTCCCAGCAGGGTCAGTTTCAGGCCCATGTTACCCATCATGCATCCTGCCCGAACTCTCATCACTCAATGTAATTAGGACCAATCAAGCCCAATCAGAAGGTGGAGTTCCTGACTCCCTGATTTTCTACCATCACAATGACTAAAACTACAAATTTGGCATCTAGAGAAAGATATGTAGACAATGCCCAATAGAGATTTTTATGTTTCAGATGTATAATATCATCAGGTCTACATACCTGGGGTAAAACCAGTCTCACATTTAAAGAGGCTAAAAATTTTGAAGACAATAATGGTAACTAATTTTACACAGGAAACTTATTTTTAACTCATTGATTATTCCTGTGATACTGTGAGTTAAATTCTTTCACCTGCCTGGCTCAGGTGGGTTAAGAATCAGCCTGCAATGTAGGAGACCCAGAAAGATGCAGGTTTGATCTCAGGAAGATCCCCTGGAGGAGGAAATGGCAAGCCATTCCAGTATTATTGCCTGAAGAATCCCACGGATAGAGGAGCCTGGTGAGCTACATCCATGGGGTTACAAAGAATCAGACAGACACGAGTGAGCAACTGAGCACACATCATATGTACACACTAATAAGGTCATTTTAAGACTTGGATGCCCTCTGAGCCTCACCTAGCTTAAACAATAAGATGTTTACCAAATAATTATTTTTCTGGAACTTGGAGCCAGCTGCATCTAGTTTGAGTGGAGCTGGTTAAAACCAAATATGACCCCCCAAACCTTCTACTGCGCATGCGTGAGTGTCCGTTCAGTGACCTCTTGACTTCAGAAGGCCTAGACCTCCACGCATAGGACCCTCTAGCCTAGAGGCAATTACTGCACTTTTTTTCCAATTAGGCTTTAGCACTCCCCAAACCTCAAACAGCCCTGCTGCTTTTTCATTATCTCCTGAATACTCAGAATCCCTAGCCTTCAGGGAGGCAGTTTTGAGATTTCTTTTCCTCTCTTGGCTGCTTTGCAAATAAGCCCTATCTTTGCTGTAAACCTCAGCGGCTCGCCATTTTGGCTTCCTGTGGGTTGGGCAAATGGAACCTGATTCGGTAACACTTGTGCCTTAAATTTGTGAGTTGCTGATATGATGTTATCTTTTTTTAAATGAAATATCCTTTTTTAAATAAAAGAGAATGGAGAATATACTATAGTGTTTATATCATCAAAGCTGTAGGAAGGCTATCTGTATGTTCATAAGGCTCCATCACACACCTGTTGGCCATTTACCCAAGTTAAAATTCAAATACCAAAAAAAAAAAAAACCCAGTAAGCAAAATTTGTGTTGTCTTGACTTTACAAGCTTCCAAGCCCAAATCTATAAAATGAGAAACTTTCTAATTACTCACACTTGCTCTCTGTGAAATCAAAACAGATGGATTATAAAGATGATTCCATGATAAACAACTAAATGTGATCATACCTTCTGTGCTTTCTTGGTTTATGTTTTTACTGTTTTTTTTTCCCCCCTTTAAGAAGATAATGCTTTTCTGTAGCCGTGTAAAAATTTGCAGCTGCATTGAAATGCCAGTATATTTTTTTCTTTACTGTAGGTGTCTTTTCAAAAGGTATAGAAGACAAATGGAAAGTCTGGTGTTGGAAAGGATAAAGAAAAACAAAACTTGAAAAAAAGGAAAATTAGTCATTTGAAAACAAAAGTTCTTGAGATAGGGGAGCTAATTACTTAGATTAATGTTCTGTTCCTATTTTCACTGCTTGCTCCTCTCAGGAGATTTTTCTCTTTTTAAAACCTTTCTTTTTTGTCTGCTATCAATAATTGTCTCTTAGGAGAGACAAGGTTTAAAAAGAAAATACCAGGGTGTAATGAGATTGGTAATTTCATAAACATGTTGCAAAAGATGCACTTTTTCTAACAGTACTCAGTGTAATATTACATACATGTACAATGTAGAGAAGAGTTCACACACATTGTTGAATGGTAATCAGAATCATAAGATTCCATAATCTTAATATCAAAAGCTGAAAATTCAGAAGAGGTTGAATATATTCATGCATATAATCTTTGTAAAATGAAAAAAATCAATAGCCAGATAAATGTGTTTTGTTTCACAATCGATACTTAAGAACATCATAGATTTAAACTATGTATAGCTAATATAATCCAATATTGGGTTATAACGCATGACATATAAACGTTTTATAAACATGCAAAGTGATTGTTAAAGCTATTGTCATGGTAATTTTGCAGGTAAAAGGGAAGGTGTGGGAAGATAGGAGAAGATGCACCACAGTAGTATAACTCTGACTTTACTCACAGCAGAGTATCCTGGGGAAGAAGCCACCTTGAGACAGAAAGGGAACAGGACCTTCATAGCAGACACAGATGGCCAAGGAGACCTAGCAGGCAGAGAGCTTGTGGATAACCCCTGACCATTCTCTCTTCCTTCTCACTGATGTCTTGAACACATATAAAAGTCAAAGAGCAAGGAGCTCTCACTGATATATTCAATACAGGTCATTCTACTTGGATGGAAATGGAGTAGAGTGTGAAGTACAACTCAGAATAAGGAGCACATAGAATATCTCACAGGTACCAGTCCAGATCAGTCATGTCAAAAATACAGATGGAAATTTCGGTTTTTGAGTTCTCCAGTGAAACTTAGATGCATCACTATATTGTATTGC
>NW_020867329.1:0-30140 GCF_003369695.1 Bos indicus x Bos taurus | reverse complement strand
TTTGAAGTGATAGAAAGGACGTTAGAGTACTTTTCCTTGATCTTCTTCACGTGTAAAACGCTAAGATATTTTTCAGTAACTAATGTAAGTTTCTTATACAATTTTAAGGGAGATGCAAATTTCTATTCTTTATCGGATCATACCCTATAGGGCTTTTCCTAAACTGTACATGTTTATATAGTTTGAAGTGAAGTTCGGAATTTGGATTCATTGTATTGTTTATATTTTATTGTTTAACCTGCCTCATGATCATATGCAACAAGTTAATTTTAAAATACAAAAGGATTAAATTTAATTTCAAATTTAGTTAGTCATACCTAGTGAAAATTAAAGTGGCAAAATATTTTAACATGAAATAATATAAAATTAAAATGAGCTTAGAAGTATTTTTATTGCTTTGATTGTCATTATATTAAATAGATTCTCATCTCATAGTAGAAAAATAGTATGTATATATTTTTCTATTGGTTTTATGCATTAGAATATATTTTTCATGTATGGTTGAACTGATATATTAAACAATTCTGTCTCTGTTACACTGTTCGATTTATATTTTATAAATGTAGTAGGTAGTGGTTGAGAAAGGCCACTGTATAATTGATAAGGGAGAAGGTATGACAAAATTTTATAGAAAAGGTTGCTTTATTTTGGATCCATTTTAACTACTATTATTGAAGGAAATATATAACCTGGCCCTTTAAAATCTAATTTTAGAAATTATTTTCATTCAGTTGGCTTTTTATGTAGCATAAGCTGTTGTCACATTTTAAAAGCCTGTCACGTGGTCTCAATGTCTTGTTTTTAATCATCAGACCTGTGACAAAAGGGATCGTTTTGTCTATTATTCCTTGACACATTTCATTATGTCTTATAGTACAGTGAACTGAACTACTATATTTCAGAATTAAGATCCAAACACTTAATATATATTAAATGTTAAGCTTTAGTTTTTGTGAAATAATATGAACATTTGGTGACTTGAATAAAATTTAACTAGCTTTCCTTTTCTTCCCCCCTTTAATTAATTGAATTAGTGACTTATTCTGAGATAAGGCTAAAATGTTGATGGCATATGAAAACTTTTTTGAATTTCAGTGAACTTTCTATCTGTTTTAAAGAACAAACTTCTTGTTTTTCTGGACAAGCAAAATAGCAAAGGGCATAAAATGGAAAAGGTTGTTTTTACTGACTGACACAGTTGAATGGTTTTCCTAGGAGAACACTGAGTTTTTGTTTTTGTGACTGCCCCTTTTCTTTCTATTGTATAAACCTTTTCCTGTCTGGTTTATATACCTGGGGTTACCTCTAAGGCTGGTTAGTAGCTTTTCTAATTTTCTCCCACATGTGACATTTTGGAAACTGCATGGCAGACAAAGGGTAAAAAAAAATCACTTATGGTCTTCAAGAACCTCATGCTCTTAGACCATGTTTTGTAAACTCAAAAATCCCTAAAAATCAGAAATGTAATAGCAATGTATGAAGAACAAGAACTTTGAGACACAGGTGTGATTGACATACAACAAGCTGAACATTTCATGCCTACAACCTGATGAGTCTGGAACTAAGTCTACATCTATGAAACCATCACCTCAGTCTATTCTGTAAGTGTGTCCATTATCTCCAAAAGTTTCCTTCTGCCCTCTTTATTTATTAATAAGAATATTTATGATCAATCCTCTTAGTAAATGGTAAGTATACACTTCGGTATCATTAACTGTAGGCTCTATAAATGGTTACAAAAAGAAAAAAAAGGAACAAGAGGGAGAAATCAGGGCTTTGGACAAGTTAGGGAGCATTTATACTTTGGAGAACATAGCTACTGCCTACTCCCAGCAAGTTGCTGCCAGATCTTCTGAAAATTTAAAGAGTTGGAAATTCAAACTTTTATGCAAAATCTCTTGGCTGTTAAGTGTTTGGCAACTAATTCAGAGTTAACATCAACAGCAGTCACATTTCACAAGCTAACTCTCTGCAGGCCAAATTCAACAAGGACTACGACCCAAGAAACTTTCTGAGTACTGTATTCCGGCTATCCATGCAGCTCCCAGCCCTCTTTGAGCTCTGATCTCTTGATGACAACAGAACTGCAAGAGTAAACTTTCTTCTTCTCTAAAAAAACTTTGTTCACATTGCTGCAAAAATCTTCAGCAAATACTGTTCAGTCACAGCATGGTATTTCTTAAGCTACAGTGGTCACTGATTACTGTTGAGGAAGTTTACCAGAAGTGGCTCAGATGGTAAAAAATCTGCCTGCAATGCGGGAGGCCTGGGTTTGATCCCTGGGTTAGGAAAATCCCTGCAGAAGGGAACAACTACCGACTCCAGTATTTTTGCCTGGAGAATTCAATGGACAGAGGAGCCTGGCAGGCTGCAGTCCATGGAATTGCAAAGAGCTGGATACGACTGAGCGACTTTCACATTCACCAGATTGGAATTCTGCAGATTTAAGTTTCATGAATTCGAGCAAGAAATGAGAAATTTTATTTGATAACTTTTGCCTTATTGGCTTGTTGTGATGGTGAAATGTGATAATATATAATAAAGTACTTTGTAGATTAGAAAGAACAGATATATCAGCTACCACCAGAATTCCAAGTTAGTATTATGTAATGATAGCTTTTAAGACTTATGTGTTATCTCTTCACTTGTTTTTTTTTCCTGCTGTTCTCCTATCCTTCTACAACACAATGTAAATTTTCGTGGCTTTTTATCAGTGTACCTTGGCCCATGATTCTAGTTCTGACTTAATAGCATTGCAGTGGCTCTTCCTTTTCATGAGAACTCTGATCTCTAGGTTAAAAATCTAGAATGCTGACCACATTTCTTCTTACTTATCCTACAAAATGATTCTTTAGTGTTTTCTCTGTATAATTTTCTTTCCATGCAAGTTCCTTCCATAAAATTGTTTTCTCTAGGGGAGCAGATACCATCTTAGAGTGAAATATTAGGCAAGTATTTGGCTCAGTGGAAAGGAATCCACCATGCGGAAAATGTGGCAGGAGCTTCTGGTTTGATCCCTGGGTCAGTAAGATCCCCTGGAGGAGAAAATAGTAATGCATATTCCAGTATTCTTGCCTGGGAAATCCCATGGACAGAGGAGCTTGGTGGTCTACAGTCCACGGGGTTGCAAAAGATTTGAACACAACTTAGTAACCAAACAACAATGAATTCTATTTAAAGAAAATAAATTATTTTCAAAAATGCTGTGTTTTCTAGCAAGCAGTTATGAACTTACATCTGAATTCTCTTGCTGCTGCTACATGGCCCCTTTTCTCACTCAAGTTGAGGTCTTAAGGCAAGGAAGTTCTCGGGCATTTTATCTACTTTGGGGCCTCCGTACCCTTCAATTGATCCTCATCACCAACATTCTATCAGTGAAAAAAGATGTTCTCTTTCAGGGTCTAGTAGAAAACACATCATCTTCATTTAGGTTTTCTCAGTTTCCCCAATTTATCTACTTCATATATATCAACCCTTAAATATCAACTTGTGATAAAATATTTATATCTGTTTCACTGGATTATTTGCAACATAATAATCCTCATAATAAGCCTCTTATTCTTGACTGTACTTTATTCAAAGGCCTGAGACATTTATTTTAATGAATATAATAACAGTAGTCACTATTCATTGTTTACTTTTCATATTTTGAGCACCTGCAAAGTGTTATACATTTGTGTGTGGGTGTGCTCAGTTGTGTCTGACTTCATGACCCAATAGACTGTAACGCACCAGGCTTCTCTGTCCATGAGATTTTCCAGGCAAGAATACTGGGGTGGGTTGCCTTGCCTTCTCCGGGGGATCTTCCCAACTCAGGGATCGAACCCGTGTCTCTTGAATCTCCTGCATTGGCAGACGGATTCTTTACCACTGTACCACCTGATCATACATTTAATATCTCATTTAAGCTTCACAATAGTCCTGTGAGGTAAATACTATTGAGTCCCATTGTACAGAAGAGAGAGTGGAGACGTTGTTCTCTCATCTTCCCAGCAAAGAAGAGTCAGAGCTAGAATTTGAACCAGGCAATGCAGAATGAAGTTGTTGTTAAGTTGCTCAGTCATGTCCAACTCGCTGTGACCCCATGGCCTGCAGCACACCAGACTTCCCTGTCCTTCACCAACTCCTGGAGTTTGCTCAGACTCATGTTCTTAGAGTTGCTGATGCCATCCAACCATCTCAAAGTTCTCTGTGCATAAAAGTATTCAGCACATTTTTAATGGAACCAGTGGGTCAATTTGCTGTTCAAATTCTTTAACTCATGGGATTCTCTGTTTCATCACTGATAAGAAACAGCAACAAAAACTTTAGAAAGGATATACCAGTTTATAAAATGATCAAAACTAAAGGTAAGTATGCTCTTCCAAAGGGAACTCTTCAATTTTAATTTTTTCAATAAGAAAACCGTATATGAGATAATAGAAATATCATGGTTTTCAAAGTAAGATGTTTTATTTTTAGAGAAGTTGTTTTATTTTTTTTTTCCAAATGTTTGTCAAATTATGGTCAATTAACCAAATAATATCCTCTGCCTGTTTTTGTAAATAGAGTTTTCTTGTAACACAGCCATGCCCAGTCATTTCCATATTGTCGATAACTGCTCTCACATTTCAGTGGCAGTGTTGAGTAGCTACCCTGTAAGGAAAGATTTTCTGCCCCTGTTCTAAATAAAAGGCATTTTAAAACTTGCATGTCTTCTCTCTTTGATACAGAATTACATTTGGAAAAAATGCACACATCTAAATGGTTCTAAAATTCTACACTCAAGATTACATTTGCATTTTCAAGGGGCATACAAATAACACTGGGAATCCTCATGAACATTATGAAGATTACCTACCAAGAAGAAGTGAACGACTCGCCCAAGCCTACTATAATAGCTTGAGCTCATGCAATGCTATTATACCATTGTTCTACCAACAATGAACAATGTACAGCTGCTGCCATCCATGCTTCCATTAAGTTTATCTGAAATTCAAGGTATAGCTGATTAAAAATTGTATATGATTGTATTTACAAGTAAATGTAAAAGCTCCATGCATTAAATTACATTTTCTTCCCTTAAATTCCTCAAATGATGACTTCTAATCATTAGGAAATAGCTGTACATTCCATTAGTTATTTAAAATCTCCACGTTCCTCTGGTACTTAAATTGAAATATTTTTAGTTGTTTCCAAAAATGGAACATATGAAATGAATGTTTTTTTCTCTATAAGCATATTCTTTGTGTTGATGTTTAACCATATTGACTGTATTTCAGATAATGTAGAAAGGATTCCTGTTGTTAATTCATAGCACAAAATCTCTTTGAGTGATGTTTCCATTGTCACAGCATCCTATACATTTCACAATACAGTTCTTAGAATGCTCTATTAGTCAAACTATCTCTTTGTCCATATATTCAAATGAACTGTAGAGGTTATTAACTTGCCCTTGGCAAATAGATTTATTTTTCTAAGACAAATGCTTTTATAAATTCAGTGTGTGACAGTTTTATTACAAATTGTAAATAGAATGCCCTGCCAGATTTTTATGACAGCCATTGCTAACTCATTTGGGCCCTTTTACATTTCCAGCTTTCATGTGTGTGTGTGTGTGTGTGTGTGTGTGTGTTTGATCACTATCAAGACTATATTGAAATGTTGCAGGTTTTACATTTTAGTGTTGGATTTATATAATTGGCCCTTTCAATAGTAGCCTAGTTTAGGGAGTTTGTATCTATCAAACATTAAATTTAATACTTATATTTACAATAGTCTTTGTCCCGTATCTATGCTAATATGTTTGATGTTTCTTTGCAAATATGGAAGTGTAGCAACGTCTATGGGGTAGCACAGAGTCGGACACGACTGAAGTGACTTAGCAACAGCAGCAGTGAGTGATAAAATTACAAATTTATCAATAGCTTTTTGAATTTCATTAGACTGGTATTTTTGTTTGCTTATATAATATAAATATGGTATTACAGTATAATGCTGAAATATTTTTAAGGATTTTAATATTCAAACATGTACTTAAGGTTAAAAATGAAAGCCACATTAAGAATGGTCACTCTATACCCTTTAAGAACAATGGCTTGCTTACTTGCTAGCTAATCTTTGGCAAGTCACTACACCTTTCTGTGTGTCAAATCTACACCATCATATCCAAATTCATGACCTGTAATCCAGTAAGGGCCTAAGGCATGTTACAAGTTACCTTTAAGAAAATGCTATAAGCACTTGATGCAGTTGTTTTTCATTAACAAGCTGGTTTGTCAGCTCTGGCTATCATCACAAAATACTGTAGACTGTGTGCTTTACATAGCAGAAATCTATTTTCGCACAGGGCTGGAGGCTGGAAGTCCAAACTCAAGATACTAGCAGGGTTGGTTTCAAATGCAACCTTCTCTCTTGGCTTTTAGATAGTTAGCCTCTCTTTGTGTCCTTGAATGATCTTTCCTCTGTGCATGGGCATCCCTGGTATCTCCTTTTCCTATCAGTCGTGTTGGATTAGGACCCTGCCCTATGGCCTCATTTTATCTTAGTTACCTCTGTAAAGGCCTTATCTCACATACAGTTATGTTGGGGGGTAGGGCTTTCACATATGAATTTGGGGGCACACAATTCACTTTATGCAGAAGGCAATGGCACCCCACTCCAGTACTCTTGCCTGGAAAATCCCATGGACGGAGGAGCCTGGTAGGCTGCAGTCCATGGGGTCGCTAAGAGTCGGACACGACTGAGTGACTTCGCTTTCACGTTTCACTTTCATGCACTGGAGAAGGAAATGGCAACCCACTCCAGTGTTCTTGCCTGGAGAATCCCAGGGACGAGGGAGCCCAGTGGGCTGCTGTCTATGGGGTCGCACAGAGTACGACACAACTGAAGTAACTTAGCAGCAATTCACTTTATAACATGCAATGGTATTACTTACTATAATTTTATCCTCTCCCTACTTAATAGATTTTTTGAAAGCATAAAGTTCAAGTGGACTCCCTATTATTCACTTGATTCACAAGTATATTAACATGTAACTCCTAGTTTTCAGGGTAAATCAGAAAAACTAGACTAACGTATTGAAATATAAACACATATAGAGTTTTTCACACAGCTGTATTTAGACTTTTGCTCCCCCAGGTATAGTTATTAATCAGTCAGTTATCTGTTGGCAGAAATTCAAATTAGAGATTTGTTCCAATATTACTTGCTTTGCAAAAGCATTGAAATAACTGTTTCCCCATTTTCAAAATGAAGTTTTATACCATTGACCTCTCACTTCTTAAAACTCTCTGTGCCTTGGCTTTTGAGAGATTTGCTTTGATACAGTTCAGTTCAGTTCAGTCGCTCAGTCGTGTCCAACTCTTTGTGACCCCATGAATTGCAGCACGCCAAGCCTCCCTGTCCATCACCAAGTCCCAGAGTTCAAACTCACATCCATCGAGTCAGTGATGCCATCCAGCCATCTCATTCTCTATCGTCCCCTTCTCCTCCTGCCCCCAATCCCTCCCAGCATCAGAGTCTTTTCCAATGAGTCAACTCTTCACATGAGGTGGCCAAAGTACTGGAGTTTCAGCTTTAGCATCATTCCTTCCAAAGAAATCCCAGGGCTGATCTCCTTTAGAATGGACTAGTTGGATCTCCTTGCAGTCCAAGGGACTCTCAAGAGTCTTCTCCAACACCACAGTTCAAAAGCATCAATTCTTTGGCACTCAGCTTTCTTCATAGTCCAACTCTCGCATCCATACATGACCACAGGAAAAACCATAGCCTTGACTAGATGGACCTTTGTTGGCAAAGTAATGTCTCTGCTTTTCATTATACTAGCTAGGTTGGTCGTAGCTTTCCTTCCAAGGAGTAAGCGTCTTGGTGACTACATGGCTGTTGTCACCATATGCAGTGATTTTGGAACCCAAAAAGATAAAGTCTGACACTGTTTCCACTGTTTCCCCATCTATTTCCCATGAAGTGATAGGACCAGATGCCATGATCTTTGTTTTGATACAAGTACATGTAAATTAAGTTTCCCAAAAGACTGTGAGTTTTTGGATAGTCATAGTTTATCCATCTTTTGTATCACTAATACACAGTACATTTTCTAACTCATACATACACTCAATACATTATGGTTGGATGAAAATATGAATCTAAGTAAATTAACAGATACACTGATGAATCCATGAATGCAACAAGAACGCCTATCTTTCATATGACCTAAAAACCAATGTTTGCAATTTTCCTACCTTTTTGGAAAGGCCAGTTTTTCCAATTTTTCATGCAGTAGTCAGATCAATTTTGTTTCTTTTGTATATTTATTTATTTACCTGATAAATTTAGTTTCTTTTGTATATTTCACACTTCCCCTGTATTCAAAATATCAAAACCAACGCTTACATGTAAGTCCTTTCCATATTACAAAATTGACACAGAATATTAACCTAACTGTGATTGTTTGAATTGGAGTTTCTAGAGAAAGGGATTGATCTTCTGTTCTCTGTTCACACAGAGATTAAAAGGAAAGAAATCAGAGTATGAGTGAAGTTAGACGATTAAGGATAATAATAAGGAGGTTGCAAGAAATTCTTTGTACTACAAGTGGGACAGGCTACTATTGGATTTTATACAATCCCGTTCCTTAGATGTGGTTAAAAAATGGAATTGACTGTCAAATTGCTGAAAGAGTTTAAGAATAGTGCTTATTGAAGTCAGGATATGTCCTGGGTGATTTCTGAAAGGTCATTTCCACTTTACTTGTATAAACATTGAAGTAGAGGTTCAAGGGAACCTCAGTGGCACATAAGTGCTTCGCCTCTGCTGGCTGCTGAAGGGAAGATATAAGACAAACCATCCTTTTAAACACATATTTCTCCTCTGTCTAGAACTGTGGTTCTCATCTCTTTCATTTTTGTATTAGCAAGGATATAATAGACACTGCTTAGAAGCATGACACATTTCCGTAGATAACCCCAGTTTATGTGCTGCAGCAAATATAAATTCAGTCCCCCGGATTTGTATAACCTTGTCGCTCAGCTGGTAAAGAATCTGCCTGCAATGTGATCCCTGGGTGGGGAAGATCCCCTGGAGAAAGGAGAGGCTAATCACTGCAGTATTCTGGCCTAGAGAATCCCATGGACTATACAGTCCATGGGGTTGCAAAGAGTCAGATACAACTGAGTGACTTTCACTTTCACTACACTTTAGCTGAGAGAACATGAACTCAAAATAGTCTGGCATGTAAAAGAGGTGGTGTAATGAGAATGGTTCAGTTTTTCTCCTTCTGGGTGTTTCTTCCCTGTGAGTCTCTTTTGTTACTCACACAGAACACTTCACCTCTGGTCACCAAATGTGTGGAGGTTTTCTTCACACCAAGCAATTTCTGCAAATGCCAGCTGGGTTTCCCACTGTTTAATTCAATTCTGATACTGTCTACATGGAGATAGCATCAGATTCCACAGGTTAAGGGCTTAGTCTCATCAGACTGATTCACCCTCACCTCAGACACCAGTCTCAAGCCCAGATGGTCACCTGGTCTTCTGACCACCTGCTATAGATAGTAGATTCCAAAAATGCAGTCCTTGACCCCTTGTTCAATCATATATGACTCATTGTAACCCCATGGACAGTAGGCCCCTTTGTCCCAGGATCCTTTGTCCTGGGGGTTCTCTAGGCAAGAATACTGGAGTGAGTAGCCATTCTCGTCTGCCGGGGATCTTCCCAACCCAGGGATTGAACCTATGTCTCCTGCAGCTCCTGCACTGGTGGCATTTTCTTTACTGTCTGAACCATCAGGGAAGCCCTGGTGCAGTCCTTGGGTTTGATTAATTTGCTAGAGTAACTCATAGAACTCAAGGAAACATTTACTTTCACTTGTCAGTTTCTTATGAGAGAATGTGATAAAAAGATACAGATGAACACATAGATGAAAGATATGCAGAGATTAAAGGCAAGATATATGGGAGAGGTGGAAGATTTCATGCCCTGTTCAGACATGCCATTCTTCCTAGCATCTCCACATGTTCACCAACCCAGAAGCTCTTGGAACCCTGTGTTTTGGGGATTTTTACAGAGGCTTCATCAGGATGGTATGGTTGATCATTAACTCTATTCTTAGCCCTTCTCCCCTCTCAAGAGAGTAGGGAGTAGAATGAAAAATTCCCAACTTCTAATCATGGCTTGGTCTTTCTAGTGACTGGCCTCATCCAAGAGCTCTCCATGAGCCTACCCAGAGTTGCCTCATTAGAACAAAAGACACTCCTATCACCAAGTAAACTAGGGGCATCTTCTATTCTAATAAAAAGGCCAAATATTAGAATAGAAGATGACCCTGCTGCTAAGTCACTTCAGTCGTGTCCGACTCTGTGTGACCTCATAGATGGCAGCCCACCAGGCAAGAATCCTAGTGTTCTTATTAATTCAGAAATTACAAATATTTCAGGAGACCTGTGCCAGGAACTGGAGACAATACCAATGTCTATTTTCCATCGTCTTACAGGTGACATCAAATTGTGAGTGTGCTCATTATCCTAAAAGATGACTCTTTTCTCCCCCTTCTGCACTTTACTTTTAAGACTTTCTACTCATTGTTCTGGACACAGCTTAGATTTGTGTTTTGTTAAACATTTCACTTGAGAACCTTTAGTACTACCTGATCCATAATGATTAGTAAATAAATGAGTAAACTAAATCATGAATAAATGATACTAGGTAATTTCCTGGTGGTCCGGTGGCTAGGACTTCTCAATTTCACTGCCAAGGGCTTGGGTTGTATCCTTGCTCAGGAAACTAGGATCCCACAGGTCTGGCATTGCATGGCCAGAAAAATTAAAAATAAGTAAATAAGGCTAGTTATATCCTTAAAAAAGATGGAAGAAAAGAAGGAAGAAAGTGAAGGAAAAAGTAAGAAAATAACATATATCCCTCTGTGAACTCTAGTTGATGTGGAAGAGTTAAAAGAATATTGAACCTAGAGTACAGGTCTATATATACCACTTGAAAGCTTAGAGACCTTAGGCAATCAATTCTCTTTGTAGATGGGAGCCTCAGTTTCATAAACAGTAAAATAGAGATAAGAGCAGCTCCTCTGCCTGCTTACAAGACTTTTTATCATGCTGAATGGACTTTGAATCTCTTGGTAGATTTTACCCATGTAAAATGTTAGGAATGTTTTCTTCATGATTAGTGTCTTCTGCTACTGGTAGGTGGCTCATCAGATTGATTAAAATAAACTTACTTATCTTTATATTAATATGAAAATTAATCATTTGAGAACCAAAAAAAAAAAAAAAAAAGGCAAAAACTAAGCAAAATAAAGCCAAATAGGACAATAAATACTTTTTGAATTGTGTTTGTCTTTGACTTGGAGAGTTATTTCTTAAAGGAGTAACTGTTTAACTTCCCATGTGTCTAATTTTTAACAATTGTTCCTTGCCGAATTTCATGTCTCCACATTGCACTAAGGACATGCGTACAAGAAGAATGAAAAAGAATTTAGAGACAGTCAGTACCAGGGAAAGTGGGGACCTAGCCTCCACTACAGATTGCCTATGTTTGATGCCAAAGCAGCTAGTAGATTTAAGTGAATAAATAGCATCTGTCACTATAGAACTCTTACAACGTAGTCATTGAAACCAATAAATAAACGGATTTGTATTGCCTCATATGGGCAGAACCTCCTGTCCAATTCCCTTTTGCTAATCTGAACAGCAAGGCTATGGACCCATGCATATATGCATTTGTTAAAGATGCCAACTCTATAGCACAGTGGAGTTTACCCCCCCTCCCTGTGTTCTCTTTTTCTTTGCCATCTCTCTTTCTCTCTGTGTCTTTCACATACACATAGCCTTTATCCCATTGAGATGAATGACTCAATCTTTGCACTTAATGATAAAATCAGACTCAATAAATATTGGCTCTTAAAATATTTCTGAAGTGACTGACTTGCTTGTCTCTAGAGAGACAGTTTTATGTACAAAACCTATCTGGCTTATTCTTTTTTTAAATCTGCCATTCCAGTTGTCTGTTTTTCTGATATGTGTCACTTAAAAGGAGCATATGCTTCATCTATGTATATTCCTAATAATTATTTTGAGTTTTTTAAAAGTCTCTGTGTGCTTTATAAATACAAATTTTCCAACATAAACATATGACAGTATGATATTTACTACAATGCCTGAGGAGGCACTTGATTCTCAAGGGCAGGAATTTTAAGTGAAATGTTTTGTGTCCTGATATTCAGGTAAACTAGCACTTGTCAAACACTATGACCCCCTGCCTTATCTCTTTGTTTTTTTTATGCTTCAGTAGGACCATATTTTTACCTCATCTCATCAGTCCATGTAATACATCTTAGGAAAAAAGTATTAAAATTATGGACCATTGTTATATATATCCGTTCAGTCGCTCAGTCATGTCTGTATATATATATATATATATATATATATATGTGTGTGTGTGTGTGTGTATATATATATATATATGTATGTATGTATTTGTTGTACACCAGAAACTAAAACAGCATTGTAAATAAACTGTACTTCATCAAAAAAATCCAAAATTATGGACCACCAGAGGTTGTTAAAAACAAGTTGCTGCTGCTGCTAAGTCACTTCAGTCGTGTCCAATTCTGTGCGACCCCATAGACGACAGCCCACCAAGCTCCCCCGTCCCTGGGATTCTCCAGGCAAGAACACTGGAGTGGGTTGCCATTTCCTTCTCCAATGCATGAAAGTGAAAAAATAAAGTGAAGTCACTCAGTTATGTCCGACTCCTAGCGACCCCATGGACTGCAGCCTACCAGGCCTCTCCGTCCATGGGATTTTCCAGGCAAGAGTACTGGAGTGGGGTGCCATTGCCTTCTCTGAAAAACAAGTTATTACTTATCAAATTACCAATGATATTTTTCATAGAACTAGAACAAAAAATTTCACAATTCATAGGGAACAAAAAAGACCCTGAATAGCCTAAGCAATCTTGAGAAAGATGGATGTAGCTGGCACAAATACAGAAATATACACCAATGGAAAGCCCAGAGATAAACCCACACCCCTATGGGCACCTCATCTTTGACAAAGGAGGGAAGAATATACAATGGAGCAAAGATAGTCTCTTCAATAAGTGTGGCTGGGAAAACTGAAGAGCTATATTCTTCCTTAGTAGCTCAGTTGGTAAAGAATCCACCTGCAATGCAGGAGACTCTGGTTCGATTCCTGGGTCAGGAAGATCCCCTGGAGAAGGGATAGGCTATCTACTCCAGTGTTCTTGGGCTTCTCTTGTGGCACAGCTGGTAAAGAATCTGCTTGCAATGTGGGAGACCTGGGTTCAATCCCTGGGTTGGGAAGATCCTCTGGAGAAGGGAAGGCTACCCACTCCAGTATTCTGGCTTGAGAATTCCATGGATTATATAGTCCATGGGCTCGCAGAGAGTCAGACACGACTGAGTGACTTTCACTTTTCACTGGTCACGTGCAAAAGAATGAAACTGAACACTTCTTAACACCATACCCAAATTTAAACTCAAAACACCTAAATGTAAGACCAAAAACTATAAAACTCTTAGAGGAAAACATAGGCAGAATATTCTATGACATGAATTATAGCAAGATCCTCTCTGACCCAACTCCAAGAGTAAAGGAAATAAAAACAAAAATAAACAAGTGGGACTTAATTGAGCTTAAAAACTATCAACAAGGTGTAAAAACAACCCTCAGAATGGGATAAAACAATAGCAAATGAAACATCTGACAAATAATTCATTTGCAAAATATACAAACAGCTCATGCAGCTTGATATCAGCAAAACAAACAACCCAATCAAAAAGTGGGCAGAAAATATAAACAGACATTTCTCCTAAGACATACAGGTGGTTAATAAACACCTGCAAAAAGTTGACTTATTGGAAAAGACTCTGATGCTGGGAGGGATTGGGGGCAGGAGAAGAAGGGGACGACAGAGGATGGGATGGCTGGATGGCATCACCAACTCGGTGTACATGAGTTTGGGTGAACTCTGGGAGCTGGTGATGGACAGGGAGGCCTGGCATGCTTCACTTCAGGGGGTTGCAAAGAGTCGGACATGACTGAGCGACTGAACTGAACTGAATAAACACATGAAAGATGCTCGAACATCGCTCTTTATAAGAGAAATGCAAAGCAAAACTAAAATGAGATATCACCTCACACCAGTCAAAATGGCCATCGTCAAAAAGTCTACAAACAATAAATGCTGGAGAGGATGTGGAGAAAGGATTTGCACTATTGGTGGGAATGTAAATTGATACAGCCACTATGGAGGACAGTATTGAGACTCCGTAAGAAAACTAGGAATGAAACTACCATATGATCCAGCAATCCCACTACTGGGCATATACCTTGAGAAAAACGTAAATGAAAAAGACACATGTACCCCAGTGTTCATTGCAGCACTATTTACAGTAGCTAGGACATGGAAGCAACCTAGATGTCCATTTGACATTTGAGTCAGTTCTAATGTGGTAGATGAACCTAGGGCCTATTATACTGATTGAAGTAAGTCAAAGAGAAAAGCAAATATCATATTAATGCATATGCATGGAATCTAGAAAGATGGTGCTGATGAACTTATTTGCAGGGCAGTAGTAGAGACGCAGGCATAGGGAACAGACTTGTGGACCTGGAAGCCAGGGGAGGAGAGGGTGGGACAAATGGAGAGGGTAGAATGAGGACATGTTCACCTACCATATGTAAAATAGATACACAGCGGGAATTTGCTGTATGATTCAGGGAGCTCAAACTGCTGTCTGTGACAACCTAGAGGGGTGGGATGGGGTGTGAGGTGGGAAGAAGGTTCAGGAATAAGGGGACATATGTATACCTATGGCTGATTCATATTTATGTATGGCAGAAACCAACACAATATTGTTAAACTATTATCCTTCAGTTAAAACAAATTTAAAAAAAACAAGTAATTAAAATTTTTTCTAATTTGAAATGCACTTTTAAAAAAGTATTTATATGGATAAGTGAGAGTTTTTTGCTAAATCAGAGCCTCCCCCTTACAGGGGACTCACTCAACAAAGTTCTGACATGGCAGTAAGGTAGAAATAGTGGAAGATATCATTTTTTTTTGAGGTTACTGTGTAGAATAAAGAAGATAATGACTCTCAGGAGTAGGTGATTGATTTTATTTCTATTTTTAGCAGTAAAATGCATCCCTCCTTGGATTTTCACTTAGTAACAAAAATAAAAGAGTTTTCAAAGTAGATCTGAAATTAAGGGACATATTTCCTTATACTTTTAAAGTAGAAACTTTTGAATGTTTGACTGTATGTTGTAGATTTGTCTATAAATTATTTTAGTATATGATTTGCTGTGAAATAGAGGTTATTTCTCAATCTTTCCTAGAACAAGCACCCTAAGTTTAAAGGAATTTGTCAGTATTACTAATATAATCAGAGAAGTAATATTTTGCCTAGTTTGCATGCATTCAGTAAATATTATACATGAAGACCTATGACTTAGGGATGTACAAAATCATCCTAATGTACGCTATGCTAAGTCACTTCAGTCGTGTCCGACTCTGTGTGACCCCATAGATGGCAGCCCACCAGGCTCCCCCGTCCCTGGGATTCTCCAGGCAAGAACACTGGAGTAGGTTGCCATTTCCTTCTCCAATGCATGAAAGTGAAAAGTGAAAGTGAAGTCGCTCAGTCATATCCGACTCTTAGCGACCCCATGGACTGCAGCCCACCAGGCTCCTCCATCCATGGGATTTTCCAGGCAAGAGTACTGGAGTGGGGTGCCATTGCCTTCTCTGATTCTAATGTATACAGTTCTTTACATATATGTATGTGTGTGTGTGTGTGATATGGGCAGTTATTTAATAAACCTACCTTAGCTCATTGCATTTTAGTTGGAACTAACAATTTCACAGGAAATGCAATAATAATGACAAGTACTAGTGGAGAGTTTTCACGATAAGTACTGTACTTATATTAGTATGAGGTGAGTTAAAATAATGCCACCATTTCACATGTGAGTAATCTGAGATTTAGCAAACCCATAGATACAATTCAAGTAAGAGATGGAGTGAGAATTCAAGGCAGATTGGTCTCAATTCAGAAATGGTACTCTTAACCACTTACTCATTTTTATATGATGTATTATCCTGAAAAATATAGAAACACATTTATAATCCTGAACCTATGTCTACTTCATCATCATTGATTGTTTCTTGTCATTCTTTTATGTTCACCAAAAAAAAAAATAATAATCAGAATGTCAAAGTATTTAAATACTACATTTTCCCCCAACACACAACTTCACTGAAGCTGAATTCAGGTTTTTAAAATCTACATACAATACCAGAAACATTATTTGACAGATATAGAGTTCAGCCGCCAAGTTATTTGGCACCATGATAATGTTTACTTGAATTTAAAGCAAAGAACCAAAAATAATTTCAATTAAGTTTGTTTGGTAATATGACTGTTTAAGAAATCTAAATACAATTAATTTAGTTAGTGTTAAACCCACAAATTTTAAAAGGGAGAGCAAGTAGAAAGTCTTAAAGAAAAGAAATAAAATTTTGTGTATTTGATAACAAATATTTTCCAAACATACTTCCCAAAAGGTAATGCTGGCTTACCCTCTTCTGCTATTCTGAATCACACAAAATTATAAAATAAATTTCTAAGAAGATTCAGGATGTCATGGAAGGAAAGGTGTAGACTTCCCAATTAGAACACCGTGGACTTAAATCTCACCCTTCCTCGCCCTCCACTGGCCCCTCACCAGTTGTTTCAGCAGGAATAAATTTCCTTAAGGGCTGAGGACCCTCACCTGCCCCCTTGAAAGGCTGATATGAGGATCGCATGAAATAACAGTGAACGGAAATATTGGCCAGATGCCCAGTCCAGAGCAGGAATTCAGTAGTGGCTAGTGTCTCTCACTTCTGCTGTCTGTGACCAAATAGAAGTCGAGCATTCTTGGGTCACAGACTGCAGATATGTTACATAGACACCTTTCAAAGGAAATGATAAAATTTTAAAAGGTAATAGTTACCTACCTGTTCCTAAAAATCAAATAGTACACATCTCAGTCTCTGCTATGTAACTGTGACTTTCTCAAGGTCATTTTATGTGACTAACACTTCTAATCTACAAAATGAAAAATAAATGGAAAAAAACCTTGCCAGCTTTAAAATTCTATGATCCTAATACCTCCCTGGTTGAAAAACACAGGTATAAATGTTACCTATTCAATCAGATATTAGCTCATAATTAAAGCACATAAAACTGAATGTTAATTAGATCCTGTTCTTTAAAGACCTGTTTCTTGGACATTCTGCAGGAGACAAATCAGAATAATGGGGTTTAGCATTTTAAATACACAATTCATTTGGCATGTCCCCAAATCAAAAATTGTTTTTACACAATAAAGCCCCCTGTCAATGACTTCCAGAGGTTTAGGTTATCCTGAATTAATCATTCACATAGAGTTTTAAAAAACCATGTGCTTATAAAATGTAAAAACAAACAGGAAAGATCTTGGGAGGGTTTTTAATTGTTTTTTAATGGAGGCTCTCATTTTAATTAAAAATCAAACATATGTAATTTAAGTACATGAAGGGATGCTGATATCAGATAATTAACATATAAGTAGATCTTGCTGGTAAGTTAAATATCCAAGTCTTTATTTCAAAAGAAAAAGAACTCTTAAACACCCAATAGGCAAGGTATTTCTGAAGTGTTTGAACCATTTTAAGTTTATTAGACTTTATGTTTTAGTTACTGATAGTTCAGTTGAGATAGAAATATTCTCAACAAGTTAAGATACATTTACTTGAAATTCAACATTGCCAGCTATAGTGCAGAAATTACCCTTTTGTCCAAAGATACGGTGTCAGGACAGTAAAATTAGCCAAAATGGCTATTTAAATTTACATGAATTAAACTGAGAATTTCACCTGTCATGCTAACTGTATTTCATATGCTCAAATAGCTCCATAGACTTTGTAACTACTCTATTGAAGAACAAATATATAAAACATTTCCATCCATGAAGAATGTTCTATCTAACCATGATAGTCTAGGGTCGTTCTTTTCTTTTGCATAAACTCTAAGATGACAACATATTCTGAATGTTTATTGGAATTATAATTTTAATAATTTTTTAAATCTTCAATCGATCAATTTTTCATACAATTTTGATTAGCTAATTCATTATATTTAAAGACAAGAGTTTGATGGCAGAAGTCCGTCAAAGCTATGGTTTTTCCAGTAGTCGTGTATGGATGTGAGTTGGACCAGAAAGAAGGCTGAGTGCTTAAGAATTGATGATTTCAAACCATGGTTCTGGACAAGGCTTTTGAGAGTCCCTTGGACAGAAAGGAAATCAAATCAGTCAGTCTTAAAGGAAATCAACCCTGAGTATTCTTTGGAAGGACTGATGCTGGGGTTGAAGCTCCAGTACTTTGGTCACCTAAAACCCTGATGCTGGGAAAGATTGAAGGCAGGGGGAGAAAGGGGCAACAGGGAATGAGATGGTTGGATGGCATCACCGACTGAATGGACATGAGTTTCAGTAAACTCCAGGAGATAGTGAAGGACAGGAAAGCCTGGCATCCTGCAGTCCATGGGATCATAAAGAGCTGGATATGACTGAGCAACTGAACAAAAGCCACAGAAGACTACACAGAGTTGAGTAAGCAAAGTGCTTAAATTAAAGAAAACTTATTGAGAAGGTTTTAAATATTTCAATTTTTAGATCTTGACAGAAGAATGCCTCACATAATATTGAATGACAGGACATCTGTCATAATAGGGTAATGATGTTCTTATTTCTAGAGTCTGTATGTGATTTATGCCAGTGCTGTTCTATAGAAATATAACATGAGCCATGGATGTGAGCCACACATTTCATTTAAAATTTTTAAGTAGTTGTTTTCAAGGAAGCAATAAGAATAGGCAAAATTAATTTTAATAATACATTTTATTTAATCTAAAACCAAACAGATCATTTTAACATGCGTTTTATATAAAATTATTAATGTGATATTTTATCTTTATCATACTAAGTCTTCAAATTAGGGTGTGTATTTTATACTTAAGTGCATTTTGGACCACTTACATTTTAAGTGTTCAGCAGACACATGGTTCATGGCTGCAGTGTAAGACAACACAGATATATATGGTCAAACCCACAGACATTCGTTTGCCACTTACTCAGTATTTATTGAGCACATGCTCAATGCTGAGTATTGCACTAGGTGGTAAGAGTGTAGAACAGTCTTATGGACTCTGTGGGAGAGGGAGAGGGAGAGGGTGGGAAGATTTGGGAGAATGGCATTGAAACATGTATACTATCATGTATGAAACGAGTTGCCAGTCCAGGTTCGATGCATGATACTGGATACAGTTTGGGGCTGGTGCACTGGGACGACCCAGAGGGATGGTATGGAGAGGGAGGAGGGAGGAGGGTTCAGGATGGGGAACACATGTATACCTGTGGCAGATTCATTTCGATATTTGGCAAAACCAATACAATATTGTAAAGTTTAAAAAAAAAAAGAGTGTAGTGGTGACGACATTGCATATACTCTTAGGAAACTTCCAGTCTGGTGGGAGATATCACAAAACAAATAGAAAAATACAATGTTGTACTTTTGACAATTAGCTGAAATACTTCTACATCAAAAATCCCACTCAAGGTCCTAAGCAAATAAAGAAGAGCAAAAAATGAGCAAAAAGTAATTTAGAGTGTCACTGATGACTTCCAAAGTAAAACCTAATTTAATACTGTAATAATGTGTATAAACTGACCAGCAAATACAAGTGAGGACACAGGAATGACACAGTGAAGTATTCTCAGAGGGAAAATCATATGGAAAGGATGTTCGTATGAAAGTGTGTGTCTGCGTGTGTGTGTAACAGAGTGAGAGAAAGTAGAGAGTAAGGGATGGCAGAGGAACTTCAAGGATTCCATAAAGTTGGAAGTTTGGAGGTTGCCCCTTGTGCATGGTAAAAACTGATCCAAGGGAAGCAAGATATTTATACCCTTAGTGAAATTGCTGTCTATTATGCTTAAAGTAATATCTAACTGTATCTTGATTGGTAAGAAGTGGAAATAAAGGGCCAATAGTATAAAAGGAGAGAAAAAAGGAGTAGACAAAACCACTGTAAATAGAAGAAATATTGGAGGAATACAAAGTCCTTAAGTAACTGCCCTTGGATTCTGCTACCAAAAGCCAATATATGTCCATCAGTAATAATATCACTGAAACTTAGCTATGCAGCATTATTTAGAATAGCTAAGATATATAAGCAACTAAAGTGTTCATCAATATATAAATGGATAAAGAAGATGTGGTGTGTATACATGTGTATAGTTCTGTGTGTGTGTGTAAGTCACTCAGTTGTGTATGATTCTTTGTGACCCCCATGGACTCTAGCCTGCCAGGCTCCTCAGGCGATGGAATTCTCCAGACAAGAATATGGGAGTGGGTTCCCATTCCCTTATCCAGGGGATCTTCCCTACCCAGGAATCAAACCCATGTCTCCCACATTGCAGGCAGATTCTTTGTTGTCTGAGCCAATGTCCAAGCAGCATGTAGTACACCTGAAAGTAACAAGATATTATATCTCAACTCTGTTTGAATTAAAATAAAGTTAGCAATGTTATTGCTATATATAGTGATATTTCTTACCCTGGATACAAATAACCTTCAGTCAAATCATGAAATGCCTGAGCTGAAGGACTCTTATTTTTGTAAGATAGTTTTTATTGTCACATTAAGCCACCTAATGGCTAAATAAGTAAAAGTTTACATGGGATGAATATTTTCCATCTGTGACCCCCATCAATAAGTAAATAAATAATAATTCCAAGTCATTTTATACTCTTTCAGATTTAAAGTTACAGTTTATTTTAACTGGAAAGTCATTGGATTCCAGTGCTACTACTCAGTAGCCTAGATTTGTGCAGTCCTTGTTTGATACTGTACAGAAAGTACTGGATCAAAGCATAGCTCATCTTAATCGTCATTAAGAGATAAAAGGTAAAATGCAATATTGTCATGCTCTCCATCTAATTAATGATAAAGTCAAACCATTATGGTTTAATAAAATATGCCACAGAGCAAGAATAATTGCATGAAGAAAGTAGAAATTGAAATCAAATAGAATTGAGCCTCAAAAATGAGGAAAAGCATTGTGATTGACTTGAGATGTATTTAAAGATCAAATTCAAAAAGTTCTTCATTTACAATAAGGAGTAGATTCTAGTATTTCAGTCACAGTACTCATAACCTTATAAACACCTTGATTAATTACATTTTTGCATTCTGATTAACTGAAATGGGGCTTCCCTTGTGTCTCAGACAGTAAAGATCCACCTGCAATGCAGGAGACCTAAGCTCAATCTCTGGGTTTGGAAGATCCCCTGGAGAAGGGAATGGCAACCCACTCCAGTATTCTTATCCGGAGAATTTCATAGACAGAGGAGCCTTGTGGGCTATAGTCCATGGCATCGCAGAGTCAGATTTGACTAGGTGCCTAACACTGTCACTTTTTTTTCCAAACTGGAAAACCACGGGTATATTTCTGTATAACTTACTGTACTGGGTGTTGTTCGTAGTAGCATTTATACCTGTATAAATTATTTTTCCTTAAACATAATTTTCATAAAATTTCCCCCAAATAACTATTTTCCATTGCTCTTAGATACTGCTAAGTTTTATCTCTTCTTGTCAAGTCAGTTGACAAGAGGAAAGAAGATCTCAAGAAGCCCATAAAAATAACAGAACAGTGGGAGAAAAATATAAGTTTGTCCTAGCATTTATTTTAAAAGGTTTCTCCCAAAGTAAAAGTTAGAAGGCATCTGGAACCTGTCATTTTGTGATGATGGATCTGAACAAGGAGACACATGTATGTGTCAGAAACAGAAATAGTTCTGTGTTCATGATCTGGCTGTCATCAGATATTTTAGGGGGAGAAATGGGGAGAGGTATGGGTTTTGAGGATTAGGAGGGAAATCCACCGATATACTTTGGAGGGAACATGAATGCCACTAATCCTCCTTTTATAGGTTTACTGATTGAACTGCTATCTTATAACCTCTTTCTCACTCTATAAGCTACTATCGTATACCTACCCAATGTCTTAGGAGGAAAAGGTGATCCTACTGAGTATCAGTAGACTATGGGATTGCTGAAAAAGAGATGGGAAAAAAAATCACTCTTTTCCAATAATTTCTTTAAGTATTAACAGTTTTATTGCAGATAATACATATAGTAAAGTCTAAATATATTGTGTGTATATACATAAATGTGATATGGATATATGTGCATATATCTTTGTGTGTGTATGTGTATGTGTGTGTATATATATATATATATATATATATATATATATATATAGTGTAACCATTGGAGAAGACAATGGCACCCCACTCCAGTACTCTTGCCTGGAAAATCCCACGGACGGAGGACCTGGTCCTCCATGGGGTCACTACGAGTCAGACATGACTGAGCAACTTCACTTTCACTTTTCACTTTTCACTTTCATGCATTGGAGAAGGAAATGGCCACCCACTCCAGTATTTTTGCCTGGAGAATACCAGGGACGGGGGAGCCTGGTGGGCTGCCATCTATGGGGTCACACAGAGTCGGACACAACTGAAGCGACTTAGCAGCAGCAGCAGCATAACCATTTCAAGCTTACTTTATTTTGAAAAATTTCATTCAAGTCTCTAGTTCTTTAGATTGACTTTGGAGAGAAGACTCTTGAGAGTCCCTTGGACTACAAGGAGATCCAACCAGTTCATCCTAAAGGAAATCAGTCCTGACTATTCATTGGAAGGACTGATGCTGATGCTGAAATTCCAATATTTTGGCCACCTGATGTGAAGAACTGACTTCTTAGAGAAGACCCTGATGCTGGGAAAGATTGAAGGCAGGAGGAGACGGGGACGAGAGAGGATGAGATTGTTGGATGGCATCACTGACTCGGACAAGACTTTGAGTAATCTCCAGGAGTTGGTGATGGACAGCTAAGCCTGGCATGCTGCAGTCCATGAGGGTGCAGACTTGGACACAACTGAGTGACTGAACTGAACTTGGAAAGAGGGAAAATGAAAGTGAAAGTTGCTCAGTAGTGTCCGACTCTTCGTAATCCCATGGAATAGTCCATGGAATTCTCCAGGCCAGAATATAGAAGTGGGTAGCCATTCTCTTCTCCAGGGAATCTTCCCAACCCTGGAATCAAACCCAGGTCTACCACGTTGCAGGTGGATTCTTTAACCAGCAGAGAAGCCCAAGAATACTGCAGTGTGTAACTTATCCTTCTCCAGAAGATCTTTCCAACCCAGGAATCAAACAGGGGTCTCCTGCATTGCAGGCGGGACTTTGCAGAAGTCCTCAAAATTAGTTGAGCTTATAGCTCAGTTACCTTAATACATTTTTTATATTCGTCTCCCCATTATTATATACTTTTATTTCTGCTGCTGCTGCTGTTGCTAAATCACATCAGTCGTGTCTGACTCTGTGCAACCCCATAGACAGCAGCCCAACAGGCTCCTCTGTCCCTGGGATTCTCCAGGCAAGAACATTGGAGTGGATTGCCATTTCCTTCTCCAGTCATGAAAGTGAAAAGTGAAAAGTGAAAGTGAAGTCGTTCAGTCGTGTCCAACTCTTTGCGACCTCATGGACTGCAGCCTACCAGGTTCCTCCATTCATGGGATTTTCCAGGCAAGAGTACTAGAGTGGGATGCCATTGCCTTCTCCTACCAGAGCTCAATATGCTTATATCACTTTAAAGCACTCTAGTATTAGATACTCTTCAGGCTCTAATTTCTTGGATCATGTTCTGAAAATATTGCTCCAAATGCTCCTATGTACCAAGATTCTCTCCTCAGACTTTCATATTAAAATAGTTCTCTAATTTGTCTCTGGCAATTGACTTCCCACTACTATGACAAATGAAAAGTGGAAGGTATATTTTGAACAAATTGGTTATCATGTCTCAGAAATGATCTTATGGAAGTGCCTTATATATTAATAGTTTAAGAACAAAAGGCTTATTCTTCAGCTTCCTAGAACATAGTGTGTTTGATATTTCTATACATGTGAGCAGGAGCATATTCTGTCTATAATAAGTAAATAAGGCATTCTACAAATGAAAACACAACAAAATTTAAGGGCCTAGAATTTAATGAAGAATTATATAATGCTTTAACAAGTCAGTGTTGTCCTTAAAGTGTCTGTGGTTTTTGTGTTCTACTCAATAAACTAATGCTGAGTCATGGCAAAATTATTCTTTCACTTGAACAGGAATATAAAGATTTGTTTAAGAAATGACAACAAAGTTTCATAAATTGGGCATGTTAATCTTCTCTCTTTGCCTTACTACAAATGTGCCTCCTTTCTTCTAATCACTCTTTCAGGATTTATTTTAGGAATACAATTGTTTATTGCTAGCCTGACAACTGTCCCATCCTTACTCTGAGATCTTGACGTGTCACTCTCTTCTGTTGCTTTAAGTGTCTCATCCAATCCTGGAATTTACATTAATATCTCTTAGTTGTTGGTTCACAACTTTATGGTCCTGGTTTTCAAGATCTTACATGTACTCACCCCTGCTCCTGTGGCATGGAAAAGCTCCTTTCCTGGGATGCAATAGAATGTTACAAAGTGCATATGTTACTGAAAAGCATTCTGCATTTCCTGTTGAAGGTAGTAATGTTGCTGCTTATGCCTATCCAGGCAGTCATGAGAGCTTCCCCAGGTGGCTGAGCCGTAGAGAATCTGTCTGCAGTGCAGGAGATGTAGGAGACCTAGGTTCGATCCCTGAGTCGGGAAGATCCCATGGAGGAGGGCATGGCAACACACTCCAGTATATTTGCCCGGAGATTCTCATGTACAGAGTAGCCTGATGGGCTACAGTCCATGGGGTCACAAAGAGTTGGTGTGACTGAAGCGACTGAGCATGCATGCAGGCAGTCATGATATTTCTCATTCATAATCATGTGAAGTATCTTCCTGCCATAGACTGAATTTTATCACCTCTGAATTTGTATGTTGAAACCCTGAACTCCACTTTGATTGTATCTAGAGATACAATTGGAGAAGGCAATGGCACCCCACTCCAGTACTCTTGCCTGGAAAATCTCATGGACGGAGGAACCTGGTGAGCTGCAGTCTATGGGGTTGCTAACAGTCGGACACGACTGAGTGACTTCACTTTCACTTTTCACTTTCATGCATTGGAGAAGGAAGTGGCAACCCACTCCAGTGTTCTTGCCTAGAGAATCCCAGGGACAGAGGAGCCTATTGGGCTGCCGTCTCTGGGGTTGAACAGAGTCAGACACCACTGAAACAACTTAGCAGCAGCAGCAGAGATACAATCTTTAGGAGGTGATGTGGTAAGGTCATAGAGTGTGGCCATAATCCAAAAGGACTGTAGACGTGTAAGACTAGGAAGAAATCTCTCTCTTCACCATGTGAAGACTTGGAGACGCAGTAAGACAGCCATCTGCGAGGCAGGAAGACAACTCTCACCAGACACTGCATCAGACAGTATCTTGATCTTGGATTTCCAACTTCCAGAACTAAGAGAAATATATTTCTGTGGTTTAAGTCTCCCAGTTTGTGGCATTTTTTTATGGCAGCTGGAACTGACTACTACCCTTCCTTTTCCAAGTCTTGTTTCAGACTCATCTCTCCCAAATGGTATGTTTTAAGTGATCATTCTACTTTCGTTTCAGAAACAGTTTTATTTCTCAAAGATCTTTACAACTTTCACCTAAAACAGGAGGCACTTGAATTTAAGTTTTTCCCCAAACTGTTTCTCTTTCCTTTGGCATTTGGTTCAAAATCCTATCAAGTTGGTGCATAAACAGATGCCATTTTTCTCTATCAATCTAGCAAAAGATTCTTTAATGACACATTGTAACACATTCCTGTGTATACAGGGGATTTTGTACATTCTGTGTGTATAAATTTATACCAGACCAGCCTTTCTGGAGAAGGAAATGGCAACCCACTCCAGTATTGTTGCCTGGAGAACCCAATGGACAAAGGAGCCTGGTGGGCTACAGTCAAGGGGTCGCAAAGGGTAGGACATGACTGAGTGACTAACACATACACACAGCCTTTCTGGAGAGGGTTGACAGTGTGCACCTTTAGCAAAATAGCCTCTAAGTCAATGATGCCAAGAAGATTTTCTAGGCAAGAAAGTTTGTCATGCCAAAAAATAAGTCAAACAGCAAATCCATCCATTAAGAAAAGTCAATGAAGCTGTGGTGATCTGTATGTTGAAATACTATGAAACCACTAGGAGAATATTTGCAAAATATGTTGAATGATCTGGGGAATTTCTGATGATACAATGAACTGGGCAAACTCCAGGAGATAGTGTAGGACAGAGAAGCCTCGAGTGCTGCAGCCCATGGGGTCGCAAATTGTCAGATATGACTTAGCGACTGAACAACAATGACAACAATCAAACAAGCATGCATACTAGGACTCCATAGTTATAAGTCTACAACGGTAGGGTATGTTTGTTTGTATTTATAGGTAAACACAACAAAATTTAACAATGAATTTTCGTCTTTAGGCTTTTAATTCTTTCCAACTAAATGAAAATAAATACATCTTAGTTATAGAGTTAAAACTATCAATATTATGTTTTAAAAATGTTGACAGGACAGACATAGAGAACAGACTTGTGGTTGCCAAGGAGGAGGAAGGGTAGGGGAGAGAAGGACTGAGAGTTTGGGATTAGCAGACGCAATCTATTATATAGAGAAAGAATAAGCAACAAGGTCCTTCTGTATAGCACAGGAAACTGTATTCAACATTCTGTGACAAAAAATAATGGGAAAGAATATGAAAAAAGAATGTGTCATGTGCTTAGTTGCTCAGTTGTGTCTGACTATTGCAACCCCATGGATTCTTGCCCGCCAAGCTCCTCTGTCCATAGGGATTCTCCAGGCAAGAATACTGGAGTGGGGTTGTCATTCCTCCTCCAGGGGATCTTCCCAACCCAGGGATCTAACCCAGGTCTCCCGCATTGTGGACAGATTCTTTACTGTCTGAGCCACCAGGGAAGCCTGCAAAAGAATATATTCATATATAAATGAAGGAGGAACCTGGTGGGCTGCAGTCCATGGGGTCGCTAAGAGTTGGACATGACTGAGCGACTTCACTTTTACTTTTCACTTTCATGCACTGGAGAAGGAAATGGCAACCCACTCCAGTGTTCTTGCCTGGAGGATCCCAGGGATGGGAGAGCCTGGTGGGCTGCTGTCGCACAGAGTCAGACACGACTGAAGTGACTTAGCAGCAGCAGCAGCTGTACTGCAGAAATTACAACAACATTTTAAATCAACTCTACTTCAATAAGTTAAATATATATATATATTTACTATATAATATACATATACATACAAATACATATATGTATCTATAGATGTACAGGAGATTTCACAATACTTAATACACTGCCGGATATAATTGCCTACTTCTCTGCAGTCTGAGGTAATCTACTTACTATGCCAAAATTTGCTCTAAATTCTAACATCTGTGTCTCTATGCTTACATTGTGTCTCTTTGCTGGGAAATGATATATTTCCTTATATTAACAGACTTTATTTCTCCTCCCATTATCCGAATTGAAGGCACAAGGAATATTATCTGCAAAATTTTCTGAAAAATTATGCTTCTCTTTCTGATACATTTTAGAGAACCACTTTATTTTAGTACCACACGTTGTTCACATACAATACAAAGGGTATGAAAAGATTCATTCCTACTGTGTATGAGATTGTGAGTACAAAGAATTGTTTCTTAGGCTGATCTAAAAATTCAAAGATTATGTGTTCTCTGGGTCTGTGCCCCTCTGGAGTTCACCTAATGCCAAACTCCTAGAGGGCACTCAATAAATACTTAATTGATGGGAATGTTGGGAAGCTCTTCAAGGACAGCCTTTAAAGTTACATTATGTAGTGGACATTCATGGAAAGGCCTTGATATCTTTAATCCTCATTTTTGTGCATTGGATGGCAACTGAATATATAGTAAGAGGAGTGTTATGAATTCTTAAGTGCTTCAAAGTAATTTTGGCATATTGATTAGAGACTATTTGTCTATACAGAAAACACAATTGCATGTCCAACCATTGTTTAAATTGTGATTTTATTCCCAAGAGTACTGTCACCCTGCTCTACATTTTATAAGTAATATGTAATAATATTTTTTTAAAATGTAATAAATATTACCAACTGCATTTTGAATCCTTAGAAAATATTTCGTGTCATTTACATATCAGTCATGAAGATATAAATGAAGAATACATTTTGCATGTTACACTATTCTCAATTTTTGAGAGTGGCCCAGTCGAGTTGGCTGATTCACTTAAGAATTATAGAAAATTGTCAGAATCTCCAGGAAGTTCATTAAGGGACCATTGATTAGGACTTGTTACCTGACCTTTTAAGAATTATCCCAGGAAACAATTATTGTCCTAACAATTTTAAATGGGTGACTTTAATTCCTAACATCTAATTTATTGGTAATATATATATTTTTCACAAACTCCTTGGTTTTCTCTAGTTTTATCTTAGGTCTGGCACACTTTGATGCCCCAACTTCAATAAAAACTAATCAGCTTTTTCTAAATAAGTCAGCCCTAAAACATATGTTTTACTCATAATATATGGATCTTCACTCATCTAGCAGCAGAAAATAGCTACACTTGAAATGCCTTCAAGAGTACATTTCTGAATTTATTGTCGCCCAATCCCCGTTTAAAATTTAATAGGCAGAAGCAACATTTATGACAGAGTTCCTGAAGGATATGAAGTTCACCTATTCCTCAAGAAATACTAAAATGCAGAATGCTAAAATGTACTCTTGGTCTCTATATCACTAGAAGTTTTCCATAATGTCAGAGTCCCAGTTTATGGTATTTTATTTAAATTAAAAAATAAAATGCCTATGAAACTTGATTGTGTTTGATTTAAAGATGTTTAGGTTTCTTTTTTTCCCTTTTATTACATGCAATCAGGAGTATGAAAATCTTACGAAGAAGTATCTTTCTTAGGATCACTTCTTCTGAGCAATTGCTCAGATTTTATTCTGTAAAAGCTGAATTTCATAATGACCATTTCCCACTTTTTACATTGACTTTTAGCGTAAATCCAAAATGATTCAGCTATTCTGATTGTACAAGCTTCATTTCAGATTAAATCTTATATCCTTGTCCTTGCTTTCCCTTTACTGTATTTTCTCCATTATTGTTTTTAAAATTTATAGGTATTTTAGTTATGCTATTAAGATACTTTTCAAACATGTTTAGAAAACGATAGTGTTTAAACATAGAAAAGTTTTGTTGTTGTTTTTTTTTAGAATTATTTTACCTTGACAATAAAACTAATACTGAATACTATTTCTGGAGTGAAAGATTTTTTCTGTTGAGAAGTTGCTCTTTTACCTTTAATTCTCCTGATGAGATTCTGTTCTTTCCTGGATGTTTATGTTATTCTTGATAATTCTTTGAGAGTACAGAGCACTCGGGGGAACACTGGATATTTACTGCTGTAAAGAGTTCTGAGATAATCTTAATCATTTTAGCCTGCTAAAGGCATCTCCCATTGTTGTTTGTTTTTTTTTTTTTCAAAGTATATTTGATAGATAGAATCCATCCCTTTTATGAAATAACTGAAAGGATATCCATTCATTTTCCACCTTTTGTATCATTGACACAGCTTCTCTCAGTGTGAAATAGCACACTGTTCTGATTTTAAATGATTTTTCAACTGTTTTCTCAAAAATGTGTTTTTGGTCATCAGATCATGTGGGTAAAAAACAATCCTGGAAACTCTTGATCATTTTGAATTTAGACTCAACGCTTAATTTTGTTCAAAGGAGCCTAACCTTTTTCTTCACTTAATTCTTCATCTGATTCCAACTCATCATGCACATTGCATCTCACCTGCGTTCTAACTGGCACATTTTCTCACCTGCCACAGTTATGTCGCTGGGATAAACCTGAAATTTTTTTTTATTTTTTTTTTAATTTTAGAAAGAACTTAAATGCTTTCTAGCTACATTAAACACAATCCAATCTCACTGTTGAAACTGATCCTTTTGTTTTTCAGTTGCTCCTTTCAAAGACTTTTAACAAACCATTT